>NW_027069193.1:0-108046 GCF_037157495.1 Lathamus discolor
GCTCGCTGTGTGCTAAACATGATCAGCAGGAGCTTTTTTGCAAGGCACTTCTGCTGTTTTAGCCCAGTCTAAACATTCCTGATCCTCTCTTTCTGTTGCTGCTCAGCAGAGAGCGGGCACAGAGATGTTGGAATCAATTGGTCTTTCTGGCAGGAAAGGGAGGAGTGACAGCAATGCGTGTTGCAGAGTTGCAAAGCTCACTGTGTGCTGAAGATGCCCAGCAGCAATTTCCCTGCTGACCCTTCGGCTGTGGGATTAGAGTCCAAGCGCTCGTCCTCCCCTGTCACAACCCCTCTCGAAACAAGAGAGCGCACCAGAAACGTTGGATTCAAATGCACTTTTAGGAAAAAGAGTGAAGAGTGACAGCAATGTTTGCGTCAGAGTTTAAAGCTCACTGTGTGCTAAACATGGTCAGCAGGAGCTTTTTTGCAAGGCTCTTCTGCTGTTTTAGCACAGTCTAAACATTGCTGCTCTACTCTCTCTGTTGCTGCTCAGCAGAGAGAGAGCACAGAGATGTTGGATTCAATTGGTCTTTCAGGCAGGAAAGGGAGGAGTGACAGCAATGTATGTTGCAGAGTTGCAAAGCTCGCTGTGCGCTCAAGATGATCTGTAGGAACATTTTGGCCTGGCTTTCCTGCTCTACTTACTCTTGCTGCAGCTCACAGAGAGCGTGCACTGGAGAGGTTGTATTCAAACGGTCTTTTTGGAGAAATAGTGAAGAGTGACAGCAATGTTTGTGTCACAGTTGCAAAGCTCACTGTTTGCTATAGATGACCAGCAGGAGGTTTTTCGCAAGGCTCTTCTGCTGTTTTAGCACAGTCTAAACATTGCTGCTCTACTCTCTCTGTTGCTGCTCAGCAGAGAGCTGGCACAGAGATGTTGGATTCAACTGGTCTTTCAGGCAGGAAAGGGAGGAGTGTCAGCAATGTGTGTTGCAGAGTTGCAAAGCTCGCTGTGCGCTGACGATGATGAGCAGGAACATTTTGGCCTGGCTCTTCTGCTCTTTCAGAAGAGTCTAAACGTTCCTGCTCTACTCACTGTGCTGCTGCTCAGAAAGAGCGGGCCCTGGAAAGGTTGCATTCAAATGGACTTTTAGGAGATAAAGTGACAGTAATGTGTGTGTCACAGTTGCAAAGCTCACTATGTGCTGAAGATGATCAGCAGGAACTTTGTGCATGTCTCTTCTGCTGTTTCAGCAGAGACCAAACGTAACTGCTATATTCTGCTGCTGCTGACAAAGAGCAAGCACAGGAGTTGTAGGATTCAATTGGACTTTCAGGTAGGAAAGTGAGGGGTGACAGCAATGTGTGTGACACAGTTTCAAAGCTCACTGTGCGCTGAAGATGCCCAGCCGGACTTTCCCTGCTGGCCCATCGGCTGTGGGATTAGAGGTCAAGCGCTTCGTGTTCCCCTGTCACAACTGCTCTTGAAAGGAGAGAGGGCACCAGAAACGTTGGATTCAAATGCACTTTTAGGAGATAAAGTGACCAGTGACAGCAATGTTTGTGTCAAAGTGGCAAAGCTCTGTGCTAAACATGTTCAGCAGGAGCGTTTTTGGCAAGGCTCTTCTGCTGTTTTAGCACAGACTAAACATTGAAAGTCCAATTGAATATAGAAGTGGCAAAAAAATGGATTAAAGATGGTGAGAAATGCAGAAAACTGGGTTAGAAACGGAAAAAAAATAGCATAAACCGTGTTGAAAGTGGGGAGAAATGGTTTAGAAAGAACCAAAAATGGCTTTAAAAGGGTTAGAGATTTGCAGAAATGGAATAGAAATGGCCAAAATTTATTTAAAAAGCTTCAAAAATGGACAAAAATGCATTAGAAATGGCCAAAACCGGCTTAAAAGGGTTAGAGGTATGCGAGAACAGTTTAGAAAAAGCCAAATTAGGCTTAAAAGGGGCTAGCGATGAGCAAAAAAGGGTTAGAAATGGCCAAAAATAGCTTAAAATGGGTTAGATATAGCCAAAAAAGGGTTAAAATGGGTTAGTAGTGGGTAAAAAAGGGTTAGATGTAGCCGAAAATGGCATAAAACGTGTGAGAACTGGGCCAAAAATGGGTCAGAAAAGAAAAAAAAATGCTTATAATTACTTGAATGTGGAAGAAAGTGTTTTAGAAAGAGCCAAAAACGGCTTTAAAAGGGTTAGATGTATGCAAAAATGGGTTACAAATGGCCAAAAAAGCCTTAAAATGGGATAGAAATAGTGAAAAATGGCTTAAAATGTGTTAGAAGTGTGTAAACATGGTTTAGATAAACCCAAAAATGGTTTAAATCGTGTGAGCAATGGGCAAAAAATGAGTTAGAAAAGGAAAGAAAAACGGCTTAAACCAGGTTGAAAGTCAGAGAAAATGGTGTAGAAAGACCCAAACGTGTCTTTAAAAGGGCTAGAGATGAGCAGAAATGGGTTAGAAATGGCAAAGAATGGCTTAAAAGAGGTTAGAGATGTGCCAGAAATGGTTAGAAATGGCCAAAACTGCTTTAAAGCAGGTTAGAGATGTGCAAAAATGGGCTAGAAATGGCCAAAAATGGATTCAAGTGGGTAAAGAAATGGGGAAAACTGGGTTAGAAACAGAAAAAAAAACTAGCTTAAAACGGGTGGAAAGTGGGCAAAAATGGTTTAGAATGAGTCAAAAATGCATTAAAAGGGTTCTAGACACGCAAAAATGGGATAGAAATGGCCAAAAATGATTTAAAACGGGTTAGAAATGTTCAAAAATTGGATTAGAAATGGCCAAAACCGGTTTAAAAAGGGTTAGAGGTAAGCAGAGATGAGTGAGAAATAGCCAAAACCGGCTTAAAAAAGGTTAGAGATGTGCAAAAATGGGTCAGAAATGACCAAAGCTGGCTTAAAACGGGTTAGAAACGGCCAAAAAAGCTTTAAAGCGGGTAAGAGATGTGCGAAAACGGGTTAGAAATGGCCTAAGTTGGCCAAAAGCGGGTTAGAAATGGCCAAAAAGGCTTTAAAGCAGGTTAGAGATGTGTGTGCAATGGTTAGAAATGGCAAAAATGGGTTAAAGCAGGTAAGAAATGGGGAAAACTTGGTTAGAAAGGGAAGAGAAAAAACCTTCAAACGAGTGGAAAGTTGGCAAAAATCGTTCAGGTAGAGCAAAAGAGGCTTAAAAAGGGTTAGAGCTGAGGAAAAATGGGTTATAAATGGCCAAAAGCGGCTTAAAGGTGGTTAGATAGGGGTAAAACCGGGGTAGGAATGGCCAAAAATTGCTTAAAATGGGTTAGAAGTTTGCAAAACTGTGCTAGAAATGGCCCAAAAGGTTTAAATTGGGACAGAAATGGTGAAAAATGGCTTAAAATGCGTTAGGAGTGAGCAAAAATGGGTTAGATATAGCCGAAAACGGTTTAAATCGTGTGAGAACCAGGCAAAAAATGAGTTAGAAAAGAACTAAAAATGGCTTAAAACGGGTTGAGAGCGAGAAAACATCGTGTAGAAAGAGGCAAAAATGGCTTTAAAAGGGTTAGAGATGTGCAAAAATGGGTTAGAAATGGCAAAAAATGGCTTAAAAGGGCTTATCGATGTGCCAAAAATGGTTGGAAATGGCCAAAAATGCTTTAAAGCAGGTTAGAGATGTGTAAAAGTGGGTTAGAAATGGCCTAAAATGGATTAAAGCGGGTAATAATTGGGAGAAACTGTGTTAGAAACTGAAGAAAAAAAAGCTTAATAAGAGTTGAAGGAGGGCAAAAATGGTTAAGGTATAGCCAAAAAAGGCTTAAAAAGGGTTAGAGATATGCAAAAACTGGGATAGAAATGGCCAAAAAGGCTTTAAAGCAGGTTAGAGATGTGCAAAAACTGGTCAGAAATGGCCAAAAAAGGATTAAAGCGGGAGAGAAATGGGAAAAACTGCATTGGAAACAGAAAAAAAAGCATAGAAAGTTTTGAATGAGGGAAAAAATGGTGAAGATATAGCCCAAAAAGGCTTAAATAGGATTAGAGATGTGCAAAAATGGGATAGAAATGGCCAAAAACTCTTTAAAATGTGTTAGAAATGGAGAAAAATGGGTTAGAAATGGATAAAAAATGGATAAGAAATGGCCAAAAGTAGCTTAAAAGGGGTTAGAGATGTGCAAAAATGAGTTAGAAATGGCCAAGAATGGCATAAAACAGGTTAAGAATGGCCAAAAATGGGTTAGAAATGGCCAAAAAGGCTTTAAAGCAGGTAAGAGATGTGTAAAAAAAAAAAAAAATGGTTAGAAGTGGCAAAAAAATGGATTAAAGATGGTGAGAAATGCAGAAAACTGGGTTAGAAACGGAAAAAAAAAAATAGCATAAACCGTGTTGAAAGTGGGGAGAAATGGTTTAGAAAGAACCAAAAATGGCTTTAAAAGGGTTAGAGATTTGCAGAAATGGAATAGAAATGGCCAAAATTTATTTAAAAAGCCTCAAAAATGGACAAAAAATGCATTAGAAATGGCCAAAACCGGCTTAAAAGGGTTAGAGGTATGCGAGAACGGTTTAGAAAAAGCCAAATTAGGCTTAAAAGGGGCTAGAGATGAGCAAAAAAGGGTTAGAAATGGCCAAAAATAGCTTAAAATGGGTTAGATATAGCCAAAAAAGGGTTAAAATGGGTTAGTAGTGGGTAAAAAAGGGTTAGATGTAGCCGAAAATGGCATAAAACGTGTGAGAACTGGGCCAAAAATGGGTCAGAAAAGAAAAAAAAAATGCTTATAATTACTTGACTGCGGAAGAGAGTGTATTAGAAAGAGCCAAAAACGGCTTTAAAAGGGTTAGATGTATGCAAAAATGGGTTACAAATGGCCAAAAAAGCCTTAAAATGGGATAGAAATAGTGAAAAATGGCTTAAAATGTGTTAGAAGTGTGTAAACATGGTTTAGATAAACCCAAAAATGGTTTAAATCGTGTGAGCAATGGGCAAAAAATGAGTTAGAAAAGGAAAGAAAAACGGCTTAAACCAGGTTGAAAGTCAGAGAAAATGGTGTAGAAAGACCCAAACGTGTCTTTAAAAGGGCTAGAGATGAGCAGAAATGGGTTAGAAATGGCAAAGAATGGCTTAAAAGAGGTTAGAGATGTGCCAGAAATGGTTAGAAATGGCCAAAACTGCTTTAAAGCAGGTTAGAGATGTGCAAAAATGGGCTAGAAATGGCCAAAAATGGATTCAAGTGGGTAAAGAAATGGGGAAAACTGGGTTAGAAACAGAAAAAAAAACTAGCTTAAAACGGGTGGAAAGTGGGCAAAAATGGTTTAGAATGAGTCAAAAATGCATTAAAAGGGTTCTAGACACGCAAAAATGGGATAGAAATGGCCAAAAATGATTTAAAACGGGTTAGAAATGTTCAAAAATTGGATTAGAAATGGCCAAAACCGGTTTAAAAAGGGTTAGAGGTAAGCAGAGATGAGTGAGAAATAGCCAAAACCGGCTTAAAAAAGGTTAGAGATGTGCAAAAATGGGTCAGAAATGACCAAAGCTGGCTTAAAACGGGTTAGAAACGGCCAAAAAAGCTTTAAAGCGGGTAAGAGATGTGCGAAAACGGGTTAGAAATGGCCTAAGTTGGCCAAAAGCGGGTTAGAAATGGCCAAAAAGGCTTTAAAGCAGGTTAGAGATGTGTGTGCAATGGTTAGAAATGGCAAAAATGGGTTAAAGCAGGTAAGAAATGGGGAAAACTTGGTTAGAAAGGGAAGAGAAAAAACCTTCAAACGAGTGGAAAGTTGGCAAAAATCGTTCAGGTAGAGCAAAAAAAGGCTTAAAAAGGGTTAGAGCTGAGGAAAAATGGGTTATAAATGGCCAAAAGCGGCTTAAAGGTGGTTAGATAGGGGTAAAACTGGGGTAGGAATGGCCAAAAATTGCTTAAAATGGGTTAGAAGTTTGCAAAACTGTGCTAGAAATGGCCCAAAAGGTTTAAATTGGGACAGGAATGGTGAAAAATGGCTTAAAATGCGTTAGGAGTGAGCAAAAATGGGTTAGATAGAGCCGAAAACGGTTTAAATCGTGTGAGAAACAGGCAAAAAATGAGTTAGAAAAGAACTAAAAATGGCTTAAAACGGGTTGAGAGCGAGAAAACATCGTGTAGAAAGAGGCAAAAATGGCTTTAAAAGGGTTAGAGATGTGCAAAAATGGGTTAGAAATGGCAAAAAATGGCTTAAAAGGGCTTATAGATGTGCCAAAAATGGTTGGAAATGGCCAAAAATGCTTTAAAGCAGGTTAGAGATGTGTAAAAGTGGGTTAGAAATGGCCTAAAATGGATTAAAGCGGGTAATAATTGGGAGAAACTGTGTTAGAAACTGAAGAAAAAAAAGCTTAATAAGAGTTGAAGGAGGGCAAAAATGGTTAAGGTATAGCCAAAAAAGGCTTAAAAAGGGTTAGAGATATGCAAAAACTGGGATAGAAATGGCCAAAAAGGCTTTAAAGCAGGTTAGAGATGTGCAAAAACTGGTCAGAAATGGCCAAAAAAGGATTAAAGCGGGAGAGAAATGGGAAAAACTGCATTGGAAACAGAAAAAAAAGCATAGAAAGTTTTGAATGAGGGAAAAAATGGTGAAGATATAGCCCAAAAAGGCTTAAATAGGATTAGAGATGTGCAAAAATGGGATAGAAATGGCCAAAAACTCTTTAAAATGTGTTAGAAATGGAGAAAAATGGGTTAGAAATGGATAAAAAATGGATAAGAAATGGCCAAAAGTAGCTTAAAAGGGGTTAGAGATGTGCAAAAATGAGTTAGAAATGGCCAAGAATGGCATAAAACAGGTTAAGAATGGCCAAAAAGGCTTTAAAGCAGGTAAGAGATGTGTAAAAAAAAAAATAATAAAATGGTTAGAAGTGGCAAAAAATGGATTAAAGATGGTGAGAAATGCAGAAAACTGGGTTAGAAACGGAAAAAAAAAATAGCAAAACCGTGTTGAAAGTGGGGAGAAATGGTTTAGAAAGAACCAAAAATGGCTTTAAAAGGGTTAGAGATTTGCAAAAATGGAATAGAAATGGCCAAAATTTATTTAAAAAGCCTCAAAAATGGGCAAAAAATGCATTAGAAATGGCCAAAACCGGCTTAAAAGGGTTAGAGGTATGCGAGAACGGTTTAGAAAAAGCCAAAATTGGCTTAAAAGGGGCTAGAGATGAGCAAAAAAGGGTTAGAAATGGCCAAAAATAGCTTAAAATGGGTTAGATATAGCCAAAAAAGGGTTAAAATGGGTTAGTAGTGGGTAAAAAAGGGTTAGATGTAGCCGAAAATGGCATAAAACGTGTGAGAACTGGGCCAAAAATGGGTCAGAAAAGAAAAAAAAATGCTTATAATTAGTTGAATGCAGAAGAAAGTGTTTTAGAAAGAGCCAAAAACGGCTTTAAAAGGGTTAGATGTATGCAAAAATGGGTTACAAATGGCCAAAAACGCCTTAAAATGGGATAGAAATAGTGAAAAATGGCTTAAAATGTGTTAGAAGTGTGTAAAAATGGTTTAGATAAACCCAAAAATGGTTTAAATCGTGTGAGCAATGGGCAAAAAATGAGTTAGAAAAGGAAAGAAAAATGGCTTAAACCAGGTTGAAAGTCAGAGAAAATGGTGTAGAAAGACCCAAACGTGTCTTTAAAAGGGCTAGAGATGAGCAGAAATGGGTTAGAAATGGCAAAGAATGGCTTAAAAGAGGTTAGAGATGTGCCAGAAATGGTTAGAAATGGCCAAAACTGCTTTAAAGCAGGTTAGAGATGTGCAAAAATGGGCTAGAAATGGCCAAAAATGGATTCAAGTGGGTAAAGAAATGGGGAAAACTGGGTTAGAAACAGAAAAAAAAAACTAGCTTAAAACGGGTGGAAAGTGGGCAAAAATGGTTGAGAAAGAGTCAAAAATGCATTAAAAGGGTTCTAGACACGCAAAAATGGGATAGAAATGGCCAAAAATGATTTAAAACGGGTTAGAAATGTTCAAAAATTGGATTAGAAATGGCCAAAACCGGTTTAAAAAGGGTTAGAGGTAAGCAGAGATGAGTGAGAAATAGCCAAAACCGGCTTAAAAAAGGTTAGAGATGTGCAAAAATGGGTCAGAAATGACCAAAGCTGGCTTAAAACGGGTTAGAAACGGCCAAAAAAGCTTTAAAGCGGGTAAGAGATGTGCGAAAACGGGTTAGAAATGGCCTAAGTTGGCCAAAAGCGGGTTAGAAATGGCCAAAAAGGCTTTAAAGCAGGTTAGAGATGTGTGTGCAATGGTTAGAAATGGCAAAAATGGGTTAAAGCAGGTAAGAAATGGGGAAAACTTGGTTAGAAAGGGAAGAGAAAAAACCTTAAAACGAGTGGAAAGTTGGCAAAAATCGTTCAGGTAGAGCAAAAAAAGGCTTAAAAAGGGTTAGAGCTGAGGAAAAATGGGTTATAAATGGCCAAAAGCGGCTTAAAGGTGGTTAGATAGGGGTAAAACTGGGGTAGGAATGGCCAAAAATTGCTTAAAATGGGTTAGAAGTTTGCAAAACTGTGCTAGAAATGGCCCAAAAGGTTTAAATTGGGACAGAAATGGTGAAAAATGGCTTAAAATGCGTTAGGAGTGAGCAAAAATGGGTTAGATAGAGCCGAAAACGGTTTAAATCGTGTGAGAAACAGGCAAAAAATGAGTTAGAAAAGAACTAAAAATGGCTTAAAACGGGTTGAGAGCGAGAAAACATCGTGTAGAAAGAGGCAAAAATGGCTTTAAAAGGGTTAGAGATGTGCAAAAATGGGTTAGAAATGGCAAAAAATGGCTTAAAAGGGCTTATAGATGTGCCAAAAATGGTTGGAAATGGCCAAAAATGCTTTAAAGCAGGTTAGAGATGTGTAAAAGTGGGTTAGAAATGGCCTAAAATGGATTAAAGCGGGTAATAATTGGGAGAAACTGTGTTAGAAACTGAAGAAAAAAAAGCTTAATAAGAGTTGAAGGAGGGCAAAAATGGTTAAGGTATAGCCAAAAAAGGCTTAAAAAGGGTTAGAGATATGCAAAAACTGGGATAGAAATGGCCAAAAAGGCTTTAAAGCAGGTTAGAGATGTGCAAAAACTGGTCAGAAATGGCCAAAAAAGGATTAAAGCGGGAGAGAAATGGGAAAAACTGCATTGGAAACAGAAAAAAAAGCATAGAAAGTTTTGAATGAGGGAAAAAATGGTGAAGATATAGCCCAAAAAGGCTTAAATAGGATTAGAGATGTGCAAAAATGGGATAGAAATGGCCAAAAACTCTTTAAAATGTGTTAGAAATGGAGAAAAATGGGTTAGAAATGGATAAAAAATGGATAAGAAATGGCCAAAAGTAGCTTAAAAGGGGTTAGAGATGTGCAAAAATGAGTTAGAAATGGCCAAGAATGGCATAAAACAGGTTAAGAATGGCCAAAAAGGCTTTAAAGCAGGTAAGAGATGTGTAAAAAAAAAAATAATAAAATGGTTAGAAGTGGCAAAAAATGGATTAAAGATGGTGAGAAATGCAGAAAACTGGGTTAGAAACGGAAAAAAAAAAATAGCATAAACCGTGTTGAAAGTGGGGAGAAATGGTTTAGAAAGAACCAAAAATGGCTTTAAAAGGGTTAGAGATTTGCAGAAATGGAATAGAAATGGCCAAAATTTATTTAAAAAGCCTCAAAAATGGGCAAAAAATGCATTAGAAATGGCCAAAACCGGCTTAAAAGGGTTAGAGGTATGCGAGAACGGTTTAGAAAAAGCCAAAATTGGCTTAAAAGGGGCTAGAGATGAGCAAAAAAGGGTTAGAAATGGCCAAAAATAGCTTAAAATGGGTTAGATATAGACAAAAAAGGGTTAAAATGGGTTAGTAGTGGGTAAAAAAGGGTTAGATGTAGCCGAAAATGGCATAAAACGTGTGAGAACTGGGCCAAAAATGGGTCAGAAAAGAAAAAAAAATGCTTATAATTAGTTGAATGCAGAAGAAAGTGTTTTAGAAAGAGCCAAAAACGGCTTTAAAAGGGTTAGATGTATGCAAAAATGGGTTACAAATGGCCAAAAACGCCTTAAAATGGGATAGAAATAGTGAAAAATGGCTTAAAATGTGTTAGAAGTGTGTAAAAATGGTTTAGATAAATCCAAAAATGGTTTAAATCGTGTGAGCAATGGGCAAAAAATGAGTTAGAAAAGGAAAGAAAAATGGCTTAAACCAGGTTGAAAGTCAGAAAAAATGGTGTAGAAAGACCCAAACGTGGCTTTAAAAGGGCTAGAGATGAGCAGAAATGGGTTAGAAATGGCAAAGAATGGCTTAAAAGAGGTTAGAGATGTGCCAGAAATGGTTAGAAATGGCCAAAACTGCTTTAAAGCAGGTTAGAGATGTGCAAAAATGGGCTAGAAATGGCCAAAAATGGATTCAAGTGGGTAAAGAAATGGGGAAAACTGGGTTAGAAACAGAAAAAAAAACTAGCTTAAAACGGGTGGAAAGTGGGCAAAAATGGTTTAGAATGAGTCAAAAATGCATTAAAAGGGTTCTAGACACGCAAAAATGGGATAGAAATGGCCAAAAATGATTTAAAACGGGTTAGAAATGTTCAAAAATTGGATTAGAAATGGCCAAAACCGGTTTAAAAAGGGTTAGAGGTAAGCAGAGATGAGTGAGAAATAGCCAAAACCGGCTTAAAAAAGGTTAGAGATGTGCAAAAATGGGTCAGGAATGACCAAAGCTGGCTTAAAACGGGTTAGAAACGGCCAAAAAAGCTTTAAAGCGGGTAAGAGTTGTGCGAAAACGGGTTAGAAATGGCCTAAGTTGGCCAAAAGCGGGTTAGAAATGGCCAAAAAGGCTTTAAAGCAGGTTAGAGATGTGTGTGCAATGGTTAGAAATGGCAAAAATGGGTTAAAGCAGGTAAGAAATGGGGAAAACTTGGTTAGAAAGGGAAGAGAAAAAACCTTAAAACGAGTGGAAAGTTGGCAAAAATCGTTCAGGTAGAGCAAAAAAAGGCTTAAAAAGGGTTAGAGCTGAGGAAAAATGGGTTATAAATGGCCAAAAGCGGCTTAAAGGTGGTTAGATAGGGGTAAAACTGGGGTAGGAATGGCCAAAAATTGCTTAAAATGGGTTAGAAGTTTGCAAAACTGTGCTAGAAATGGCCCAAAAGGTTTAAATTGGGACAGAAATGGTGAAAAATGGCTTAAAATGCGTTAGGAGTGAGCAAAAATGGGTTAGATAGAGCCGAAAACGGTTTAAATCGTGTGAGAAACAGGCAAAAAATGAGTTAGAAAAGAACTAAAAATGGCTTAAAACGGGTTGAGAGCGAGAAAACATCGTGTAGAAAGAGGCAAAAATGGCTTTAAAAGGGTTAGAGATGTGCAAAAATGGGTTAGAAATGGCAAAAAATGGCTTAAAAGGGCTTATAGATGTGCCAAAAATGGTTGGAAATGGCCAAAAATGCTTTAAAGCAGGTTAGAGATGTGTAAAAGTGGGTTAGAAATGGCCTAAAATGGATTAAAGCGGGTAATAATTGGGAGAAACTGTGTTAGAAACTGAAGAAAAAAAAGCTTAATAAGAGTTGAAGGAGGGCAAAAATGGTTAAGGTATAGCCAAAAAAGGCTTAAAAAGGGTTAGAGATATGCAAAAACTGGGATAGAAATGGCCAAAAAGGCTTTAAAGCAGGTTAGAGATGTGCAAAAACTGGTCAGAAATGGCCAAAAAAGGATTAAAGCGGGAGAGAAATGGGAAAAACTGCATTGGAAACAGAAAAAAAAGCATAGAAAGTTTTGAATGAGGGAAAAAATGGTGAAGATATAGCCCAAAAAGGCTTAAATAGGATTAGAGATGTGCAAAAATGGGATAGAAATGGCCAAAAACTCTTTAAAATGTGTTAGAAATGGAGAAAAATGGGTTAGAAATGGATAAAAAATGGATAAGAAATGGCCAAAAGTAGCTTAAAAGGGGTTAGAGATGTGCAAAAATGAGTTAGAAATGGCCAAGAATGGCATAAAACAGGTTAAGAATGGCCAAAAAGGCTTTAAAGCAGGTAAGAGATGTGTAAAAAAAAAAATAATAAAATGGTTAGAAGTGGCAAAAAATGGATTAAAGATGGTGAGAAATGCAGAAAACTGGGTTAGAAACGGAAAAAAAAAAATAGCATAAACCGTGTTGAAAGTGGGGAGAAATGGTTTAGAAAGAACCAAAAATGGCTTTAAAAGGGTTAGAGATTTGCAAAAATGGAATAGAAATGGCCAAAATTTATTTAAAAAGCCTCAAAAATGGGCAAAAAATGCATTAGAAATGGCCAAAACCGGCTTAAAAGGGTTAGAGGTATGCGAGAACGGTTTAGAAAAAGCCAAAATTGGCTTAAAAGGGGCTAGAGATGAGCAAAAAAGGGTTAGAAATGGCCAAAAATAGCTTAAAATGGGTTAGATATAGACAAAAAAGGGTTAAAATGGGTTAGTAGTGGGTAAAAAAGGGTTAGATGTAGCCGAAAATGGCATAAAACGTGTGAGAACTGGGCCAAAAATGGGTCAGAAAAGAAAAAAAAATGCTTATAATTAGTTGAATGCAGAAGAAAGTGTTTTAGAAAGAGCCAAAAACGGCTTTAAAAGGGTTAGATGTATGCAAAAATGGGTTACAAATGGCCAAAAACGCCTTAAAATGGGATAGAAATAGTGAAAAATGGCTTAAAATGTGTTAGAAGTGTGTAAAAATGGTTTAGATAAATCCAAAAATGGTTTAAATCGTGTGAGCAATGGGCAAAAAATGAGTTAGAAAAGGAAAGAAAAATGGCTTAAACCAGGTTGAAAGTCAGAAAAAATGGTGTAGAAAGACCCAAACGTGGCTTTAAAAGGGCTAGAGATGAGCAGAAATGGGTTAGAAATGGCAAAGAATGGCTTAAAAGAGGTTAGAGATGTGCCAGAAATGGTTAGAAATGGCCAAAACTGCTTTAAAGCAGGTTAGAGATGTGCAAAAATGGGCTAGAAATGGCCAAAAATGGATTCAAGTGGGTAAAGAAATGGGGAAAACTGGGTTAGAAACAGAAAAAAAAACTAGCTTAAAACGGGTGGAAAGTGGGCAAAAATGGTTTAGAATGAGTCAAAAATGCATTAAAAGGGTTCTAGACACGCAAAAATGGGATAGAAATGGCCAAAAATGATTTAAAACGGGTTAGAAATGTTCAAAAATTGGATTAGAAATGGCCAAAACCGGTTTAAAAAGGGTTAGAGGTAAGCAGAGATGAGTGAGAAATAGCCAAAACCGGCTTAAAAAAGGTTAGAGATGTGCAAAAATGGGTCAGGAATGACCAAAGCTGGCTTAAAACGGGTTAGAAACGGCCAAAAAAGCTTTAAAGCGGGTAAGAGTTGTGCGAAAACGGGTTAGAAATGGCCTAAGTTGGCCAAAAGCGGGTTAGAAATGGCCAAAAAGGCTTTAAAGCAGGTTAGAGATGTGTGTGCAATGGTTAGAAATGGCAAAAATGGGTTAAAGCAGGTAAGAAATGGGGAAAACTTGGTTAGAAAGGGAAGAGAAAAAACCTTAAAACGAGTGGAAAGTTGGCAAAAATCGTTCAGGTAGAGCAAAAAAAGGCTTAAAAAGGGTTAGAGCTGAGGAAAAATGGGTTATAAATGGCCAAAAGCGGCTTAAAGGTGGTTAGATAGGGGTAAAACTGGGGTAGGAATGGCCAAAAATTGCTTAAAATGGGTTAGAAGTTTGCAAAACTGTGCTAGAAATGGCCCAAAAGGTTTAAATTGGGACAGAAATGGTGAAAAATGGCTTAAAATGCGTTAGGAGTGAGCAAAAATGGGTTAGATAGAGCCGAAAACGGTTTAAATCGTGTGAGAAACAGGCAAAAAATGAGTTAGAAAAGAACTAAAAATGGCTTAAAACGGGTTGAGAGCGAGAAAACATCGTGTAGAAAGAGGCAAAAATGGCTTTAAAAGGGTTAGAGATGTGCAAAAATGGGTTAGAAATGGCAAAAAATGGCTTAAAAGGGCTTATAGATGTGCCAAAAATGGTTGGAAATGGCCAAAAATGCTTTAAAGCAGGTTAGAGATGTGTAAAAGTGGGTTAGAAATGGCCTAAAATGGATTAAAGCGGGTAATAATTGGGAGAAACTGTGTTAGAAACTGAAGAAAAAAAAGCTTAATAAGAGTTGAAGGAGGGCAAAAATGGTTAAGGTATAGCCAAAAAAGGCTTAAAAAGGGTTAGAGATATGCAAAAACTGGGATAGAAATGGCCAAAAAGGCTTTAAAGCAGGTTAGAGATGTGCAAAAACTGGTCAGAAATGGCCAAAAAAGGATTAAAGCGGGAGAGAAATGGGAAAAACTGCATTGGAAACAGAAAAAAAAGCATAGAAAGTTTTGAATGAGGGAAAAAATGGTGAAGATATAGCCCAAAAAGGCTTAAATAGGATTAGAGATGTGCAAAAATGGGATAGAAATGGCCAAAAACTCTTTAAAATGTGTTAGAAATGGAGAAAAATGGGTTAGAAATGGATAAAAAATGGATAAGAAATGGCCAAAAGTAGCTTAAAAGGGGTTAGAGATGTGCAAAAATGAGTTAGAAATGGCCAAGAATGGCATAAAACAGGTTAAGAATGGCCAAAAAGGCTTTAAAGCAGGTAAGAGATGTGTAAAAAAAAAAATAATAAAATGGTTAGAAGTGGCAAAAAATGGATTAAAGATGGTGAGAAATGCAGAAAACTGGGTTAGAAACGGAAAAAAAAAAATAGCATAAACCGTGTTGAAAGTGGGGAGAAATGGTTTAGAAAGAACCAAAAATGGCTTTAAAAGGGTTAGAGATTTGCAAAAATGGAATAGAAATGGCCAAAATTTATTTAAAAAGCCTCAAAAATGGGCAAAAAATGCATTAGAAATGGCCAAAACCGGCTTAAAAGGGTTAGAGGTATGCGAGAACGGTTTAGAAAAAGCCAAAATTGGCTTAAAAGGGGCTAGAGATGAGCAAAAAAGGGTTAGAAATGGCCAAAAATAGCTTAAAATGGGTTAGATATAGACAAAAAAGGGTTAAAATGGGTTAGTAGTGGGTAAAAAAGGGTTAGATGTAGCCGAAAATGGCATAAAACGTGTGAGAACTGGGCCAAAAATGGGTCAGAAAAGAAAAAAAAATGCTTATAATTAGTTGAATGCAGAAGAAAGTGTTTTAGAAAGAGCCAAAAACGGCTTTAAAAGGGTTAGATGTATGCAAAAATGGGTTACAAATGGCCAAAAACGCCTTAAAATGGGATAGAAATAGTGAAAAATGGCTTAAAATGTGTTAGAAGTGTGTAAAAATGGTTTAGATAAATCCAAAAATGGTTTAAATCGTGTGAGCAATGGGCAAAAAATGAGTTAGAAAAGGAAAGAAAAATGGCTTAAACCAGGTTGAAAGTCAGAAAAAATGGTGTAGAAAGACCCAAACGTGGCTTTAAAAGGGCTAGAGATGAGCAGAAATGGGTTAGAAATGGCAAAGAATGGCTTAAAAGAGGTTAGAGATGTGCCAGAAATGGTTAGAAATGGCCAAAACTGCTTTAAAGCAGGTTAGAGATGTGCAAAAATGGGCTAGAAATGGCCAAAAATGGATTCAAGTGGGTAAAGAAATGGGGAAAACTGGGTTAGAAACAGAAAAAAAAACTAGCTTAAAACGGGTGGAAAGTGGGCAAAAATGGTTTAGAATGAGTCAAAAATGCATTAAAAGGGTTCTAGACACGCAAAAATGGGATAGAAATGGCCAAAAATGATTTAAAACGGGTTAGAAATGTTCAAAAATTGGATTAGAAATGGCCAAAACCGGTTTAAAAAGGGTTAGAGGTAAGCAGAGATGAGTGAGAAATAGCCAAAACCGGCTTAAAAAAGGTTAGAGATGTGCAAAAATGGGTCAGGAATGATCAAAGCTGGCTTAAAACGGGTTAGAAACGGCCAAAAAAGCTTTAAAGCGGGTAAGAGTTGTGCGAAAACGGGTTAGAAATGGCCTAAGTTGGCCAAAAGCGGGTTAGAAATGGCCAAAAAGGCTTTAAAGCAGGTTAGAGATGTGTGTGCAATGGTTAGAAATGGCAAAAATGGGTTAAAGCAGGTAAGAAATGGGGAAAACTTGGTTAGAAAGGGAAGAGAAAAAACCTTCAAACGAGTGGAAAGTTGGCAAAAATCGTTCAGGCATGGCAAAAAAAGGCTTAAAAAGGGTTAGAGCTGAGGAAAAATGGGTTATAAATGGCCAAAAGCGGCTTAAAGGTGGTTAGATAGGGGTAAAACCGGGGTAGGAATGGCCAAAAATTGCTTAAAATGGGTTAGAAGTTTGCAAAACTGTGCTAGAAATGGCCCAAAAGGTTTAAATTGGGACAGAAATGGTGAAAAATGGCTTAAAATGCGTTAGGAGTGAGCAAAAATGGGTTAGATATAGCCGAAAACGGTTTAAATCGTGTGAGAACCAGGCAAAAAATGAGTTAGAAAAGAACTAAAAATGGCTTAAAACGGGTTGAGAGCGAGAAAACATCGTGTAGAAAGAGGCAAAAATGGCTTTAAAAGGGTTAGAGATGTGCAAAAATGGGTTAGAAATGGCAAAAAATGGCTTAAAAGGGCTTATCGATGTGCCAAAAATGGTTGGAAATGGCCAAAAATGCTTTAAAGCAGGTTAGAGATGTGTAAAAGTGGGTTAGAAATGGCCTAAAATGGATTAAAGCGGGTAATAATTGGGAGAAACTGTGTTAGAAACTGAAGAAAAAAAAGCTTAATAAGAGTTGAAGGAGGGCAAAAATGGTTAAGGTATAGCCAAAAAAGGCTTAAAAAGGGTTAGAGATATGCAAAAACTGGGATAGAAATGGCCAAAAAGGCTTTAAAGCAGGTTAGAGATGTGCAAAAACTGGTCAGAAATGGCCAAAAAAGGATTAAAGCGGGAGAGAAATGGGAAAAACTGCATTGGAAACAGAAAAAAAAGCATAGAAAGTTTTGAATGAGGGAAAAAATGGTGAAGATATAGCCCAAAAAGGCTTAAATAGGATTAGAGATGTGCAAAAATGGGATAGAAATGGCCAAAAACTCTTTAAAATGTGTTAGAAATGGAGAAAAATGGGTTAGAAATGGATAAAAAATGGATAAGAAATGGCCAAAAGTAGCTTAAAAGGGGTTAGAGATGTGCAAAAATGAGTTAGAAATGGCCAAGAATGGCATAAAACAGGTTAAGAATGGCCAAAAAGGCTTTAAAGCAGGTAAGAGATGTGTAAAAAAAAAAATAATAAAATGGTTAGAAGTGGCAAAAAATGGATTAAAGATGGTGAGAAATGCAGAAAACTGGGTTAGAAACGGAAAAAAAAAAATAGCATAAACCGTGTTGAAAGTGGGGAGAAATGGTTTAGAAAGAACCAAAAATGGCTTTAAAAGGGTTAGAGATTTGCAAAAATGGAATAGAAATGGCCAAAATTTATTTAAAAAGCCTCAAAAATGGGCAAAAAATGCATTAGAAATGGCCAAAACCGGCTTAAAAGGGTTAGAGGTATGCGAGAACGGTTTAGAAAAAGCCAAAATTGGCTTAAAAGGGGCTAGAGATGAGCAAAAAAGGGTTAGAAATGGCCAAAAATAGCTTAAAATGGGTTAGATATAGACAAAAAAGGGTTAAAATGGGTTAGTAGTGGGTAAAAAAGGGTTAGATGTAGCCGAAAATGGCATAAAACGTGTGAGAACTGGGCCAAAAATGGGTCAGAAAAGAAAAAAAAATGCTTATAATTAGTTGAATGCAGAAGAAAGTGTTTTAGAAAGAGCCAAAAACGGCTTTAAAAGGGTTAGATGTATGCAAAAATGGGTTACAAATGGCCAAAAACGCCTTAAAATGGGATAGAAATAGTGAAAAATGGCTTAAAATGTGTTAGAAGTGTGTAAAAATGGTTTAGATAAATCCAAAAATGGTTTAAATCGTGTGAGCAATGGGCAAAAAATGAGTTAGAAAAGGAAAGAAAAATGGCTTAAACCAGGTTGAAAGTCAGAAAAAATGGTGTAGAAAGACCCAAACGTGGCTTTAAAAGGGCTAGAGATGAGCAGAAATGGGTTAGAAATGGCAAAGAATGGCTTAAAAGAGGTTAGAGATGTGCCAGAAATGGTTAGAAATGGCCAAAACTGCTTTAAAGCAGGTTAGAGATGTGCAAAAATGGGCTAGAAATGGCCAAAAATGGATTCAAGTGGGTAAAGAAATGGGGAAAACTGGGTTAGAAACAGAAAAAAAAACTAGCTTAAAACGGGTGGAAAGTGGGCAAAAATGGTTTAGAATGAGTCAAAAATGCATTAAAAGGGTTCTAGACACGCAAAAATGGGATAGAAATGGCCAAAAATGATTTAAAACGGGTTAGAAATGTTCAAAAATTGGATTAGAAATGGCCAAAACCGGTTTAAAAAGGGTTAGAGGTAAGCAGAGATGAGTGAGAAATAGCCAAAACCGGCTTAAAAAAGGTTAGAGATGTGCAAAAATGGGTCAGGAATGACCAAAGCTGGCTTAAAACGGGTTAGAAACGGCCAAAAAAGCTTTAAAGCGGGTAAGAGTTGTGCGAAAACGGGTTAGAAATGGCCTAAGTTGGCCAAAAGCGGGTTAGAAATGGCCAAAAAGGCTTTAAAGCAGGTTAGAGATGTGTGTGCAATGGTTAGAAATGGCAAAAATGGGTTAAAGCAGGTAAGAAATGGGGAAAACTTGGTTAGAAAGGGAAGAGAAAAAACCTTAAAACGAGTGGAAAGTTGGCAAAAATCGTTCAGGTAGAGCAAAAAAAGGCTTAAAAAGGGTTAGAGCTGAGGAAAAATGGGTTATAAATGGCCAAAAGCGGCTTAAAGGTGGTTAGATAGGGGTAAAACTGGGGTAGGAATGGCCAAAAATTGCTTAAAATGGGTTAGAAGTTTGCAAAACTGTGCTAGAAATGGCCCAAAAGGTTTAAATTGGGACAGAAATGGTGAAAAATGGCTTAAAATGCGTTAGGAGTGAGCAAAAATGGGTTAGATAGAGCCGAAAACGGTTTAAATCGTGTGAGAAACAGGCAAAAAATGAGTTAGAAAAGAACTAAAAATGGCTTAAAACGGGTTGAGAGCGAGAAAACATCGTGTAGAAAGAGGCAAAAATGGCTTTAAAAGGGTTAGAGATGTGCAAAAATGGGTTAGAAATGGCAAAAAATGGCTTAAAAGGGCTTATAGATGTGCCAAAAATGGTTGGAAATGGCCAAAAATGCTTTAAAGCAGGTTAGAGATGTGTAAAAGTGGGTTAGAAATGGCCTAAAATGGATTAAAGCGGGTAATAATTGGGAGAAACTGTGTTAGAAACTGAAGAAAAAAAAGCTTAATAAGAGTTGAAGGAGGGCAAAAATGGTTAAGGTATAGCCAAAAAAGGCTTAAAAAGGGTTAGAGATATGCAAAAACTGGGATAGAAATGGCCAAAAAGGCTTTAAAGCAGGTTAGAGATGTGCAAAAACTGGTCAGAAATGGCCAAAAAAGGATTAAAGCGGGAGAGAAATGGGAAAAACTGCATTGGAAACAGAAAAAAAAGCATAGAAAGTTTTGAATGAGGGAAAAAATGGTGAAGATATAGCCCAAAAAGGCTTAAATAGGATTAGAGATGTGCAAAAATGGGATAGAAATGGCCAAAAACTCTTTAAAATGTGTTAGAAATGGAGAAAAATGGGTTAGAAATGGATAAAAAATGGATAAGAAATGGCCAAAAGTAGCTTAAAAGGGGTTAGAGATGTGCAAAAATGAGTTAGAAATGGCCAAGAATGGCATAAAACAGGTTAAGAATGGCCAAAAAGGCTTTAAAGCAGGTAAGAGATGTGTAAAAAAAAAAATAATAAAATGGTTAGAAGTGGCAAAAAATGGATTAAAGATGGTGAGAAATGCAGAAAACTGGGTTAGAAACGGAAAAAAAAAAATAGCATAAACCGTGTTGAAAGTGGGGAGAAATGGTTTAGAAAGAACCAAAAATGGCTTTAAAAGGGTTAGAGATTTGCAAAAATGGAATAGAAATGGCCAAAATTTATTTAAAAAGCCTCAAAAATGGGCAAAAAATGCATTAGAAATGGCCAAAACCGGCTTAAAAGGGTTAGAGGTATGCGAGAACGGTTTAGAAAAAGCCAAAATTGGCTTAAAAGGGGCTAGAGATGAGCAAAAAAGGGTTAGAAATGGCCAAAAATAGCTTAAAATGGGTTAGATATAGACAAAAAAGGGTTAAAATGGGTTAGTAGTGGGTAAAAAAGGGTTAGATGTAGCCGAAAATGGCATAAAACGTGTGAGAACTGGGCCAAAAATGGGTCAGAAAAGAAAAAAAAATGCTTATAATTAGTTGAATGCAGAAGAAAGTGTTTTAGAAAGAGCCAAAAACGGCTTTAAAAGGGTTAGATGTATGCAAAAATGGGTTACAAATGGCCAAAAACGCCTTAAAATGGGATAGAAATAGTGAAAAATGGCTTAAAATGTGTTAGAAGTGTGTAAAAATGGTTTAGATAAATCCAAAAATGGTTTAAATCGTGTGAGCAATGGGCAAAAAATGAGTTAGAAAAGGAAAGAAAAATGGCTTAAACCAGGTTGAAAGTCAGAAAAAATGGTGTAGAAAGACCCAAACGTGGCTTTAAAAGGGCTAGAGATGAGCAGAAATGGGTTAGAAATGGCAAAGAATGGCTTAAAAGAGGTTAGAGATGTGCCAGAAATGGTTAGAAATGGCCAAAACTGCTTTAAAGCAGGTTAGAGATGTGCAAAAATGGGCTAGAAATGGCCAAAAATGGATTCAAGTGGGTAAAGAAATGGGGAAAACTGGGTTAGAAACAGAAAAAAAAACTAGCTTAAAACGGGTGGAAAGTGGGCAAAAATGGTTTAGAATGAGTCAAAAATGCATTAAAAGGGTTCTAGACACGCAAAAATGGGATAGAAATGGCCAAAAATGATTTAAAACGGGTTAGAAATGTTCAAAAATTGGATTAGAAATGGCCAAAACCGGTTTAAAAAGGGTTAGAGGTAAGCAGAGATGAGTGAGAAATAGCCAAAACCGGCTTAAAAAAGGTTAGAGATGTGCAAAAATGGGTCAGGAATGATCAAAGCTGGCTTAAAACGGGTTAGAAACGGCCAAAAAAGCTTTAAAGCGGGTAAGAGTTGTGCGAAAACGGGTTAGAAATGGCCTAAGTTGGCCAAAAGCGGGTTAGAAATGGCCAAAAAGGCTTTAAAGCAGGTTAGAGATGTGTGTGCAATGGTTAGAAATGGCAAAAATGGGTTAAAGCAGGTAAGAAATGGGGAAAACTTGGTTAGAAAGGGAAGAGAAAAAACCTTCAAACGAGTGGAAAGTTGGCAAAAATCGTTCAGGCATGGCAAAAAAAGGCTTAAAAAGGGTTAGAGCTGAGGAAAAATGGGTTATAAATGGCCAAAAGCGGCTTAAAGGTGGTTAGATAGGGGTAAAACCGGGGTAGGAATGGCCAAAAATTGCTTAAAATGGGTTAGAAGTTTGCAAAACTGTGCTAGAAATGGCCCAAAAGGTTTAAATTGGGACAGAAATGGTGAAAAATGGCTTAAAATGCGTTAGGAGTGAGCAAAAATGGGTTAGATATAGCCGAAAACGGTTTAAATCGTGTGAGAAACAGGCAAAAAATGAGTTAGAAAAGAACTAAAAATGGCTTAAAACGGGTTGAGAGCGAGAAAACATCGTGTAGAAAGAGGCAAAAATGGCTTTAAAAGGGTTAGAGATGTGCAAAAATGGGTTAGAAATGGCAAAAAATGGCTTAAAAGGGCTTATAGATGTGCCAAAAATGGTTGGAAATGGCCAAAAATGCTTTAAAGCAGGTTAGAGATGTGTAAAAGTGGGTTAGAAATGGCCTAAAATGGATTAAAGCGGGTAATAATTGGGAGAAACTGTGTTAGAAACTGAAGAAAAAAAAGCTTAATAAGAGTTGAAGGAGGGCAAAAATGGTTAAGGTATAGCCAAAAAAGGCTTAAAAAGGGTTAGAGATATGCAAAAACTGGGATAGAAATGGCCAAAAAGGCTTTAAAGCAGGTTAGAGATGTGCAAAAACTGGTCAGAAATGGCCAAAAAAGGATTAAAGCAGGAGAGAAATGGGAAAAACTGCATTAGAAACAGAAAAAAAAGCATAAAAAGTTTTGAATGAGGGAAAAAATGGTGAAGATATAGCCCAAAAAGGCTTAAATAGGATTAGAGATGTGCAAAAATGGGATAGAAATGGCCAAAAACTCTTTAAAATGTGTTAGAAATGGAGAAAAATGGGTTAGAAATGGATAAAAAATGGATAAGAAATGGCCAAAAGTAGCTTAAAAGGGGTTAGAGATGTGCAAAAATGAGTTAGAAATGGCCAAGAATGGCATAAAACAGGTTAAGAATGGCCAAAAAGGCTTTAAAGCAGGTAAGAGATGTGTAAAAAAAAAAATAATAAAATGGTTAGAAGTGGCAAAAAATGGATTAAAGATGGTGAGAAATGCAGAAAACTGGGTTAGAAACGGAAAAAAAAAAATAGCATAAACCGTGTTGAAAGTGGGGAGAAATGGTTTAGAAAGAACCAAAAATGGCTTTAAAAGGGTTAGAGATTTGCAAAAATGGAATAGAAATGGCCAAAATTTATTTAAAAAGCCTCAAAAATGGGCAAAAAATGCATTAGAAATGGCCAAAACCGGCTTAAAAGGGTTAGAGGTATGCGAGAACGGTTTAGAAAAAGCCAAAATTGGCTTAAAAGGGGCTAGAGATGAGCAAAAAAGGGTTAGAAATGGCCAAAAATAGCTTAAAATGGGTTAGATATAGCCAAAAAAGGGTTAAAATGGGTTAGTAGTGGGTAAAAAAGGGTTAGATGTAGCCGAAAATGGCATAAAACGTGTGAGAACTGGGCCAAAAATGGGTCAGAAAAGAAAAAAAAATGCTTATAATTAGTTGAATGCAGAAGAAAGTGTTTTAGAAAGAGCCAAAAACGGCTTTAAAAGGGTTAGATGTATGCAAAAATGGGTTACAAATGGCCAAAAACGCCTTAAAATGGGATAGAAATAGTGAAAAATGGCTTAAAATGTGTTAGAAGTGTGTAAAAATGGTTTAGATAAATCCAAAAATGGTTTAAATCGTGTGAGCAATGGGCAAAAAATGAGTTAGAAAAGGAAAGAAAAATGGCTTAAACCAGGTTGAAAGTCAGAAAAAATGGTGTAGAAAGACCCAAACGTGGCTTTAAAAGGGCTAGAGATGAGCAGAAATGGGTTAGAAATGGCAAAGAATGGCTTAAAAGAGGTTAGAGATGTGCCAGAAATGGTTAGAAATGGCCAAAACTGCTTTAAAGCAGGTTAGAGATGTGCAAAAATGGGCTAGAAATGGCCAAAAATGGATTCAAGTGGGTAAAGAAATGGGGAAAACTGGGTTAGAAACAGAAAAAAAAACTAGCTTAAAACGGGTGGAAAGTGGGCAAAAATGGTTTAGAATGAGTCAAAAATGCATTAAAAGGGTTCTAGACACGCAAAAATGGGATAGAAATGGCCAAAAATGATTTAAAACGGGTTAGAAATGTTCAAAAATTGGATTAGAAATGGCCAAAACCGGTTTAAAAAGGGTTAGAGGTAAGCAGAGATGAGTGAGAAATAGCCAAAACCGGCTTAAAAAAGGTTAGAGATGTGCAAAAATGGGTCAGGAATGACCAAAGCTGGCTTAAAACGGGTTAGAAACGGCCAAAAAAGCTTTAAAGCGGGTAAGAGTTGTGCGAAAACGGGTTAGAAATGGCCTAAGTTGGCCAAAAGCGGGTTAGAAATGGCCAAAAAGGCTTTAAAGCAGGTTAGAGATGTGTGTGCAATGGTTAGAAACGGCAAAAATGGGTTAAAGCAGGTAAGAAATGGGGAAAACTTGGTTAGAAAGGGAAGAGAAAAAACCTTCAAACGAGTGGAAAGTTGGCAAAAATCGTTCAGGCATGGCAAAAAAAGGCTTAAAAAGGGTTAGAGCTGAGGAAAAATGGGTTATAAATGGCCAAAAGCGGCTTAAAGGTGGTTAGATAGGGGTAAAACTGGGGTAGGAATGGCCAAAAATTGCTTAAAATGGGTTAGAAGTTTGCAAAACTGTGCTAGAAATGGCCCAAAAGGTTTAAATTGGGACAGAAATGGTGAAAAATGGCTTAAAATGCGTTAGGAGTGAGCAAAAATGGGTTAGATATAGCCGAAAACGGTTTAAATCGTGTGAGAAGCAGGCAAAAAATGAGTTAGAAAAGAACTAAAAATGGCTTAAAACGGGTTGAGAGCGAGAAAACATCGTGTAGAAAGAGGCAAAAATGGCTTTAAAAGGGTTAGAGATGTGCAAAAATGGGTTAGAAATGGCAAAAAATGGCTTAAAAGGGCTTATAGATGTGCCAAAAATGGTTGGAAATGGCCAAAAATGCTTTAAAGCAGGTTAGAGATGTGTAAAAGTGGGTTAGAAATGGCCTAAAATGGATTAAAGCGGGTAATAATTGGGAGAAACTGTGTTAGAAACTGAAGAAAAAAAAGCTTAATAAGAGTTGAAGGAGGGCAAAAATGGTTAAGGTATAGCCAAAAAAGGCTTAAAAAGGGTTAGAGATATGCAAAAACTGGGATAGAAATGGCCAAAAAGGCTTTAAAGCAGGTTAGAGATGTGCAAAAACTGGTCAGAAATGGCCAAAAAAGGATTAAAGCAGGAGAGAAATGGGAAAAACTGCATTAGAAACAGAAAAAAAAGCATAAAATGTTTTGAATGAGGGAAAAAATGGTGAAGATATAGCCCAAAAAGGCTTAAATAGGATTAGAGATGTGCAAAAATGGGATAGAAATGGCCAAAAACTCTTTAAAATGTGTTAGAAATGGAGAAAAATGGGTTAGAAATGGACAAAAAATGGATAAGAAATGGCCAAAAGTAGCTTAAAAGGGGTTAGAGATGTGCAAAAATGAGTTAGAAATGGCCAAGAATGGCATAAAACAGGTTAAGAATGGCCAAAAAGGCTTTAAAGCAGGTAAGAGATGTGTAAAAAAAAAAATAATAAAATGGTTAGAAGTGGCAAAAAATGGATTAAAGATGGTGAGAAATGCAGAAAACTGGGTTAGAAACGGAAAAAAAAAAATAGCATAAACCGTGTTGAAAGTGGGGAGAAATGGTTTAGAAAGAACCAAAAATGGCTTTAAAAGGGTTAGAGATTTGCAAAAATGGAATAGAAATGGCCAAAATTTATTTAAAAAGCCTCAAAAATGGGCAAAAAATGCATTAGAAATGGCCAAAACCGGCTTAAAAGGGTTAGAGGTATGCGAGAACGGTTTAGAAAAAGCCAAAATTGGCTTAAAAGGGGCTAGAGATGAGCAAAAAAGGGTTAGAAATGGCCAAAAATAGCTTAAAATGGGTTAGATATAGCCAAAAAAGGGTTAAAATGGGTTAGTAGTGGGTAAAAAAGGGTTAGATGTAGCCGAAAATGGCATAAAACGTGTGAGAACTGGGCCAAAAATGGGTCAGAAAAGAAAAAAAAATGCTTATAATTAGTTGAATGCAGAAGAAAGTGTTTTAGAAAGAGCCAAAAACGGCTTTAAAAGGGTTAGATGTATGCAAAAATGGGTTACAAATGGCCAAAAACGCCTTAAAATGGGATAGAAATAGTGAAAAATGGCTTAAAATGTGTTAGAAGTGTGCAAAAATGGTTTAGATAAATCCAAAAATGGTTTAAATCGTGTGAGCAATGGGCAAAAAATGAGTTAGAAAAGGAAAGAAAAATGGCTTAAACCAGGTTGAAAGTCAGAAAAAATGGTGTAGAAAGACCCAAACGTGGCTTTAAAAGGGCTAGAGATGAGCAGAAATGGGTTAGAAATGGCAAAGAATGGCTTAAAAGAGGTTAGAGATGTGCCAGAAATGGTTAGAAATGGCCAAAACTGCTTTAAAGCAGGTTAGAGATGTGCAAAAATGGGCTAGAAATGGCCAAAAATGGATTCAAGTGGGTAAAGAAATGGGGAAAACTGGGTTAGAAACAGAAAAAAAAACTAGCTTAAAACGGGTGGAAAGTGGGCAAAAATGGTTTAGAATGAGTCAAAAATGCATTAAAAGGGTTCTAGACACGCAAAAATGGGATAGAAATGGCCAAAAATGATTTAAAACGGGTTAGAAATGTTCAAAAATTGGATTAGAAATGGCCAAAACCGGTTTAAAAAGGGTTAGAGGTAAGCAGAGATGAGTGAGTAATAGCCAAAACCGGCTTAAAAAAGGTTAGAGATGTGCAAAAATGGGTCAGGAATGACCAAAGCTGGCTTAAAATGGGTTAGAAACGGCCAAAAAAGCTTTAAAGCGGGTAAGAGTTGTGCGAAAACGGGTTAGAAATGGCCTAAGTTGGCCAAAAGCTGGTTAGAAATGGCCAAAAAGGCTTTAAAGCAGGTTAGAGATGTGTGTGCAATGGTTAGAAACGGCAAAAATGGGTTAAAGCAGGTAAGAAATGGGGAAAACTTGGTTAGAAAGGGAAGAGAAAAAACCTTCAAACGAGTGGAAAGTTGGCAAAAATCGTTCAGGCATGGCAAAAAAAGGCTTAAAAAGGGTTAGAGCTGAGGAAAAATGGGTTATAAATGGCCAAAAGCGGCTTAAAGGTGGTTAGATAGGGGTAAAACTGGGGTAGGAATGGCCAAAAATTGCTTAAAATGGGTTAGAAGTTTGCAAAACTGTGCTAGAAATGGCCCAAAAGGTTTAAATTGGGACAGAAATGGTGAAAAATGGCTTAAAATGTGTTAGGAGTGAGCAAAAATGGGTTAGATATAGCCGAAAACGGTTTAAATCGTGTGAGAACCAGGCAAAAAATGAGTTAGAAAAGAACTAAAAATGGCTTAAAACGGGTTGAGAGCGAGAAAACATCGTGTAGAAAGAGGCAAAAATGGCTTTAAAAGGGTTAGAGATGTGCAAAAATGGGTTAGAAATGGCAAAAAATGGCTTAAAAGGGCTTATAGATGTGCCAAAAATGGTTGGAAATGGCCAAAAATGCTTTAAAGCAGGTTAGAGATGTGTAAAAGTGGGTTAGAAATGGCCTAAAATGGATTAAAGCGGGTAATAATTGGGAGAAACTGTGTTAGAAACTGAAGAAAAAAAAGCTTAATAAGAGTTGAAGGAGGGCAAAAATGGTTAAGGTATAGCCAAAAAAGGCTTAAAAAGGGTTAGAGATATGCAAAAACTGGGATAGAAATGGCCAAAAAGGCTTTAAAGCAGGTTAGAGATGTGCAAAAACTGGTCAGAAATGGCCAAAAAAGGATTAAAGCAGGAGAGAAATGGGAAAAACTGCATTCGAAACAGAAAAAAAAGCATAAAATGTTTTGAATGAGGGAAAAAATGGTGAAGATATAGCCCAAAAAGGCTTAAATAGGATTAGAGATGTGCAAAAATGGGATAGAAATGGCCAAAAACTCTTTAAAATGTGTTAGAAATGGAGAAAAATGGGTTAGAAATGGATAAAAAATGGATAAGAAATGGCCAAAAGTAGCTTAAAAGGGGTTAGAGATGTGCAAAAATGAGTTAGAAATGGCCAAGAATGGCATAAAACAGGTTAAGAATGGCCAAAAAGGCTTTAAAGCAGGTAAGAGATGTGTAAAAAAAAAAATAATAAAATGGTTAGAAGTGGCAAAAAATGGATTAAAGATGGTGAGAAATGCAGAAAACTGGGTTAGAAACGGAAAAAAAAAAATAGCATAAACCGTGTTGAAAGTGGGGAGAAATGGTTTAGAAAGAACCAAAAATGGCTTTAAAAGGGTTAGAGATTTGCAAAAATGGAATAGAAATGGCCAAAATTTATTTAAAAAGCCTCAAAAATGGGCAAAAAATGCATTAGAAATGGCCAAAACCGGCTTAAAAGGGTTAGAGGTATGCGAGAACGGTTTAGAAAAAGCCAAAATTGGCTTAAAAGGGGCTAGAGATGAGCAAAAAAGGGTTAGAAATGGCCAAAAATAGCTTAAAATGGGTTAGATATAGACAAAAAAGGGTTAAAATGGGTTAGTAGTGGGTAAAAAAGGGTTAGATGTAGCCGAAAATGGCATAAAACGTGTGAGAACTGGGCCAAAAATGGGTCAGAAAAGAAAAAAAAATGCTTATAATTAGTTGAATGCAGAAGAAAGTGTTTTAGAAAGAGCCAAAAACAGCTTTAAAAGGGTTAGATGTATGCAAAAATGGGTTACAAATGGCCAAAAACGCCTTAAAATGGGATAGAAATAGTGAAAAATGGCTTAAAATGTGTTAGAAGTGTGTAAACATGGTTTAGATAAACCCAAAAATGGTTTAAATCGTGTGAGCAATGGGCAAAAAATGAGTTAGAAAAGGAAAGAAAAACGGCTTAAACCAGGTTGAAAGTCAGAGAAAATGGTGTAGAAAGACCCAAACGTGGCTTTAAAAGGGCTAGAGATGAGCAGAAATGGGTTAGAAATGGCAAAGAATGGCTTAAAAGAGGTTAGAGATGTGCCAGAAATGGTTAGAAATGGCCAAAACTGCTTTAAAGCAGGTTAGAGATGTGCAAAAATGGGCTAGAAATGGCCAAAAATGGATTCAAGTGGGTAAAGAAATGGGGAAAACTGGGTTAGAAACAGAAAAAAAAACTAGCTTAAAACGGGTGGAAAGTGGGCAAAAATGGTTTAGAATGAGTCAAAAATGCATTAAAAGGGTTCTAGACACGCAAAAATGGGATAGAAATGGCCAAAAATGATTTAAAACGGGTTAGAAATGTTCAAAAATTGGATTAGAAATGGCCAAAACCGGTTTAAAAAGGGTTAGAGGTAAGCAGAGATGAGTGAGAAATAGCCAAAACCGGCTTAAAAAAGGTTAGAGATGTGCAAAAATGGGTCAGAAATGACCAAAGCTGGCTTAAAACGGGTTAGAAACGGCCAAAAAAGCTTTAAAGCGGGTAAGAGATGTGCGAAAACGGGTTAGAAATGGCCTAAGTTGGCCAAAAGCGGGTTAGAAATGGCCAAAAAGGCTTTAAAGCAGGTTAGAGATGTGTGTGCAATGGTTAGAAATGGCAAAAATGGGTTAAAGCAGGTAAGAAATGGGGAAAACTTGGTTAGAAAGGGAAGAGAAAAAACCTTCAAACGAGTGGAAAGTTGGCAAAAATCGTTCAGGTAGAGCAAAAAAAGGCTTAAAAAGGGTTAGAGCTGAGGAAAAATGGGTTATAAATGGCCAAAAGCGGCTTAAAGGTGGTTAGATAGGGGTAAAACTGGGGTAGGAATGGCCAAAAATTGCTTAAAATGGGTTAGAAGTTTGCAAAACTGTGCTAGAAATGGCCCAAAAGGTTTAAATTGGGACAGAAATGGTGAAAAATGGCTTAAAATGCGTTAGGAGTGAGCAAAAATGGGTTAGATATAGCCGAAAACGGTTTAAATCGTGTGAGAAACAGGCAAAAAATGAGTTAGAAAAGAACTAAAAATGGCTTAAAACGGGTTGAGAGCGAGAAAACATCGTGTAGAAAGAGGCAAAAATGGCTTTAAAAGGGTTAGAGATGTGCAAAAATGGGTTAGAAATGGCAAAAAATGGCTTAAAAGGGCTTATCGATGTGCCAAAAATGGTTGGAAATGGCCAAAAATGCTTTAAAGCAGGTTAGAGATGTGTAAAAGTGGGTTAGAAATGGCCTAAAATGGATTAAAGCGGGTAATAATTGGGAGAAACTGTGTTAGAAACTGAAGAAAAAAAAGCTTAATAAGAGTTGAAGGAGGGCAAAAATGGTTAAGGTATAGCCAAAAAAGGCTTAAAAAGGGTTAGAGATATGCAAAAACTGGGATAGAAATGGCCAAAAAGGCTTTAAAGCAGGTTAGAGATGTGCAAAAACTGGTCAGAAATGGCCAAAAAAGGATTAAAGCAGGAGAGAAATGGGAAAAACTGCATTAGAAACAGAAAAAAAAGCATAAAAAGTTTTGAATGAGGGAAAAAATGGTGAAGATATAGCCCAAAAAGGCTTAAATAGGATTAGAGATGTGCAAAAATGGGATAGAAATGGCCAAAAACTCTTTAAAATGTGTTAGAAATGGAGAAAAATGGGTTAGAAATGGATAAAAAATGGATAAGAAATGGCCAAAAGTAGCTTAAAAGGGGTTAGAGATGTGCAAAAATGAGTTAGAAATGGCCAAGAATGGCATAAAACAGGTTAAGAATGGCCAAAAAGGCTTTAAAGCAGGTAAGAGATGTGTAAAAAAAAAAATAATAAAATGGTTAGAAGTGGCAAAAAATGGATTAAAGATGGTGAGAAATGCAGAAAACTGGGTTAGAAACGGAAAAAAAAAATAGCATAAACCGTGTTGAAAGTGGGGAGAAATGGTTTAGAAAGAACCAAAAATGGCTTTAAAAGGGTTAGAGATTTGCAAAAATGGAATAGAAATGGCCAAAATTTATTTAAAAAGCCTCAAAAATGGGCAAAAAATGCATTAGAAATGGCCAAAACCGGCTTAAAAGGGTTAGAGGTATGCGAGAACGGTTTAGAAAAAGCCAAAATTGGCTTAAAAGGGGCTAGAGATGAGCAAAAAAGGGTTAGAAATGGCCAAAAATAGCTTAAAATGGGTTAGATATAGCCAAAAAAGGGTTAAAATGGGTTAGTAGTGGGTAAAAAAGGGTTAGATGTAGCCGAAAATGGCATAAAACGTGTGAGAACTGGGCCAAAAATGGGTCAGAAAGAAAAAAAAATGCTTATAATTAGTTGAATGCAGAAGAAAGTGTTTTAGAAAGAGCCAAAAACGGCTTTAAAAGGGTTAGATGTATGCAAAAATGGGTTACAAATGGCCAAAAACGCCTTAAAATGGGATAGAAATAGTGAAAAATGGCTTAAAATGTGTTAGAAGTGTGTAAAAATGGTTTAGATAAATCCAAAAATGGTTTAAATCGTGTGAGCAATGGGCAAAAAATGAGTTAGAAAAGGAAAGAAAAATGGCTTAAACCAGGTTGAAAGTCAGAGAAAATGGTGTAGAAAGACCCAAACGTGGCTTTAAAAGGGCTAGAGATGAGCAGAAATGGGTTAGAAATGGCAAAGAATGGCTTAAAAGAGGTTAGAGATGTGCCAGAAATGGTTAGAAATGGCCAAAACTGCTTTAAAGCAGGTTAGAGATGTGCAAAAATGGGCTAGAAATGGCCAAAAATGGATTCAAGTGGGTAAAGAAATGGGGAAAACTGGGTTAGAAACAGAAAAAAAAACTAGCTTAAAACGGGTGGAAAGTGGGCAAAAATGGTTTAGAATGAGTCAAAAATGCATTAAAAGGGTTCTAGACACGCAAAAATGGGATAGAAATGGCCAAAAATGATTTAAAACGGGTTAGAAATGTTCAAAAATTGGATTAGAAATGGCCAAAACCGGTTTAAAAAGGGTTAGAGGTAAGCAGAGATGAGTGAGAAATAGCCAAAACCGGCTTAAAAAAGGTTAGAGATGTGCAAAAATGGGTCAGAAATGACCAAAGCTGGCCTAAAACGGGTTAGAAACGGCCAAAAAAGCTTTAAAGCGGGTAAGAGATGTGCGAAAACGGGTTAGAAATGGCCTAAGTTGGCCAAAAGCGGGTTAGAAATGGCCAAAAAGGCTTTAAAGCAGGTTAGAGATGTGTGTGCAATGGTTAGAAATGGCAAAAATGGGTTAAAGCAGGTAAGAAATGGGGAAAACTTGGTTAGAAAGGGAAGAGAAAAAACCTTCAAACGAGTGGAAAGTTGGCAAAAATCGTTCAGGTAGAGCAAAAAAAGGCTTAAAAAGGGTTAGAGCTGAGGAAAAATGGGTTATAAATGGCCAAAAGCGGCTTAAAGGTGGTTAGATAGGGGTAAAATTGGGGTAGGAATGGCCAAAAATTGCTTAAAATGGGTTAGAAGATTGCAAAACTGTGCTAGAAATGGCCCAAATTTGGTTCTTTCTAAACCATTTCTCCCCACTTTCAACACGGTTTTGCTATTTTTTTTTCCGTTTCTAACCCAGTTTTCTGCATTTCTCACCATCTTTAATCCATTTTTTTGCCACTTCTAACCATTTTATTTTTTTTTTTTTTTGCACATCTCTTACCTGCTTTAAAGCCTTTTTGGCCATTTCTAACCCATTTTTGGCCATTCTTAACCTGTTTTATGCCATTCTTGGCCATTTCTAACTCATTTTTGCACATCTCTAACCCCTTTTAAGCTACTTTTGGCCATTTCTTATCCATTTTTTATCCATTTCTAACCCATTTTTCTCCATTTCTAACACATTTTAAAGAGTTTTTGGCCATTTCTATCCCATTTTTGCACATCTCTAATCCTATTTAAGCCTTTTTGGGCTATATCTTCACCATTTTTTCCCTCATTCAAAACTTTTTATGCTTTTTTTTCTGTTTCTAATGCAGTTTGTCCCATTTCTCTCCTGCTTTAATCCTTTTTTGGCCATTTCTGACCAGTTTTTGCACATCTCTAACCTGCTTTAAAGCCTTTTTGGCCATTTCTATCCCAGTTTTTGCATATCTCTAACCCTTTTTAAGCCTTTTTTGGCTATACCTTAACCATTTTTGCCCTCCTTCAACTCTTATTAAGCTTTTTTTTCTTCAGTTTCTAACACAGTTTCTCCCAATTATTACCCGCTTTAATCCATTTTAGGCCATTTCTAACCCACTTTTACACATCTCTAACCTGCTTTAAAGCATTTTTGGCCATTTCCAACCATTTTTGGCACATCTATAAGCCCTTTTAAGCCATTTTTTGCCATTTCTAACCCATTTTTGCACATCTCTAACCCTTTTAAAGCCATTTTTGCCTCTTTCTACACGATGTTTTCTCGCTCTCAACCCGTTTTAAGCCATTTTTAGTTCTTTTCTAACTCATTTTTTGCCTGGTTCTCACACGATTTAAACCGTTTTCGGCTATATCTAACCCATTTTTGCTCACTCCTAACGCATTTTTAGCCATTTTTCACCATTTCTGTCCCAATTTAAACCTTTTGGGCCATTTCTAGCACAGTTTTGCAAACTTCTAACCCATTTTAAGCAATTTTTGGCCATTCCTACCCCAGTTTTACCCCTATCTAACCACCTTTAAGCCGCTTTTGGCCATTTATAACCCATTTTTCCTCAGCTCTAACCCTTTTTAAGCCTTTTTTTGCTCTACCTGAACGATTTTTGCCAACTTTCCACTCGTTTGAAGGTTTTTTCTCTTCCCTTTCTAACCAAGTTTTCCCCATTTCTTACCTGCTTTAACCCATTTTTGCCATTTCTAACCATTGCACACACATCTCTAACCTGCTTTAAAGCCTTTTTGGCCATTTCTAACCCGCTTTTGGCCAACTTAGGCCATTTCTAACCCGTTTTCGCACATCTCTTACCCGCTTTAAAGCTTTTTTGGCCGTTTCTAACCCGTTTTAAGCCAGCTTTGGTCATTTCTGACCCATTTTTGCACATCTCTAACCTTTTTTAAGCCGGTTTTGGCTATTTCTCACTCATCTCTGCTTACCTCTAACCCTTTTTAAACCGGTTTTGGCCATTTCTAATCCAATTTTTGAACATTTCTAACCCGTTTTAAATCATTTTTGGCCATTTCTATCCCATTTTTGCGTGTCTAGAACCCTTTTAATGCATTTTTGACTCATTCTAAACCATTTTTGCCCACTTTCCACCCGTTTTAAGCTAGTTTTTTTTTCTGTTTCTAACCCAGTTTTCCCCATTTCTTTACCCACTTGAATCCATTTTTGGCCATTTCTAGCCCATTTTTGCACATCTCTAACCTGCTTTAAAGCAGTTTTGGCCATTTCTAACCATTTCTGGCACATCTCTAACCTCTTTTAAGCCATTCTTTGCCATTTCTAACCCATTTCTGCTCATCTCTAGCCCTTTTAAAGCCACGTTTGGGTCTTTCTACACCATTTTTTCTGACTTTCAACCTGGTTTAAGCCATTTTTCTTTCCTTTTCTAACTCATTTTTTGCCCATTGCTCACACGATTTAAACCATTTTTGGATTTATCTAAACCATTTTTACACACTTCTAACACATTTTAAGCCATTTTTCACTATTTCTATCCCATTTTAAGGCGTTTTTGGCCATTTGTAACCCATTTTTGCATACATCTAACCCTTTTAAAGCCGTTTTTGGCTCTTTCTAAAACACTTTCTTCTGCATTCAACTAATTATAAGCATTTTTTTTTCTTTTCTGACCCATTTTTGGCCCAGTTCTCACACGTTTTATGCCATTTTCGGCTACATCTAACCCTTTTTTACCCACTACTAACCCATTTTAACCCTTTTTTGGCTATATCTAACCCATTTTAAGCTATTTTTGGCCATTTCTAACCCTTTTTTGCTCATCTCTAGCCCCTTTTAAGCCAATTTTGGCTTTTTCTAAACCGTTCTCGCATACCTCTAACCCTTTTAAGCCGGTTTTGGCCATTTCTAATGCATTTTTTGCCCATTTTTGAGGCTTTTTAAATAAATTTTGGCCATTTCTATTCCATTTTTGCAAATCTCTAACCCTTTTAAAGCCATTTTTGGTTCTTTCTAAACCATTTCTCCCCACTTTCAACACGGTTTATGCTATTTTTTTTTTTCCGTTTCTAACCCAGTTTTCTGCATTTCTCACCATCTTTAATCCATTTTTTGCCACTTCTAACCATTTTATTATTTTTTTTTTACACATCTCTTACCTGCTTTAAAGCCTTTTTGGCCATTCTTAACCTGTTTTATGCCATTCTTGGCCATTTCTAACTCATTTTTGCACATCTCTAACCCCTTTTAAGCTACTTTTGGCCATTTCTTATCCATTTTTTATCCATTTCTAACCCATTTTTCCTCCATTTCTAACACATTTTAAAGAGTTTTTGGCCATTTCTATCCCATTTTTGCACATCTCTAATCCTATTTAAGCCTTTTTGGGCTATATCTTCACCATTTTTTCCCTCATTCAAAACTTTTTATGCTTTTTTTTCTGTTTCTAATGCAGTTTTTCCCATTTCTCTCCTGCTTTAATCCTTTTTTGGCCATTTCTGACAAGTTTTTGCACATCTCTAACCTGCTTTAAAGCCTTTTTGGCCATTTCTATCCCAGTTTTTGCATATCTCTAACCCTTTTTAAGCCTTTTTTGGCTATACCTTAACCATTTTTGCCCTCCTTCAACTCTTATTAAGCTTTTTTTTTTTTTTCTGTTTCTAACACAGTTTCTCCCAATTATTACCCGCTTTAATCCATTTTAGGCCATTTCTAACCCACTTTTACACATCTCTAACCTGCTTTAAAGCATTTTTGGCCATTTCCAACCATTTTTGGCACATCTATAAGCCCTTTTAAGCCATTTTTTGCCATTTCTAACCCATTTTTGCACATCTCTAACCCTTTTAAAGCCATTTTTGCCTCTTTCTACACGATGTTTTCTCGCTCTCAACCCGTTTTAAGCCATTTTTAGTTCTTTTCTAACTCATTTTTTGCCTGTTTCTCACACGATTTAAACCGTTTTCGGCTATATCTAACCCATTTTTGCTCACTCCTAACGCATTTTAAGCCATTTTTCACCATTTCTGTCCCAATTTAAACCTTTTGGGCCATTTCTAGCACAGTTTTGCAAACTTCTAACCCATTTTAAGCAATTTTTGGCCATTCCTACCCCAGTTTTACCCCTATCTAACCACCTTTAAGCCGCTTTTGGCCATTTATAACCCATTTTTCCTCAGCTCTAACCCTTTTTAAGCCTTTTTTTGCTCTACCTGAACGATTTTTGCCAACTTTCCACTCGTTTGAAGGTTTTTTCTCTTCCCTTTCTAACCAAGTTTTCCCCATTTCTTACCTGCTTTAACCCATTTTTGCCATTTCTAACCATTGCACACACATCTCTAACCTGCTTTAAAGCCTTTTTGGCCATTTCTAACCCGCTTTTGGCCAACTTAGGCCATTTCTAACCCGTTTTCGCACATCTCTTACCCGCTTTAAAGCTTTTTTGGCCGTTTCTAACCCGTTTTAAGCCAGCTTTGGTCATTTCTGACCCATTTTTGCACATCTCTAACCTTTTTTAAGCCGGTTTTGGCTATTTCTCACTCATCTCTGCTTACCTCTAACCCTTTTTAAACCGGTTTTGGCCATTTCTAATCCAATTTTTGAACATTTCTAACCCGTTTTAAATCATTTTTGGCCATTTCTATCCCATTTTTGCGTGTCTAGAACCCTTTTAATGCATTTTTGACTCATTCTAAACCATTTTTGCCCACTTTCCACCCGTTTTAAGCTAGTTTTTTTTTCTGTTTCTAACCCAGTTTTCCCCATTTCTTTACCCACTTGAATCCATTTTTGGCCATTTCTAGCCCATTTTTGCACATCTCTAACCTGCTTTAAAGCAGTTTTGGCCATTTCTAACCATTTCTGGCACATCTCTAACCTCTTTTAAGCCATTCTTTGCCATTTCTAACCCATTTCTGCTCATCTCTAGCCCTTTTAAAGCCACGTTTGGGTCTTTCTACACCATTTTTTCTGACTTTCAACCTGGTTTAAGCCATTTTTCTTTCCTTTTCTAACTCATTTTTTGCCCATTGCTCACACGATTTAAACCATTTTTGGATTTATCTAAACCATTTTTACACACTTCTAACACATTTTAAGCCATTTTTCACTATTTCTATCCCATTTTAAGGCGTTTTTGGCCATTTGTAACCCATTTTTGCATACATCTAACCCTTTTAAAGCCGTTTTTTGGCTCTTTCAAAAACACTCTCTTCCGCATTCAAGTAATTATAAGCATTTTTTTTTCTTTTCTGACCCATTTTTGGCCCAGTTCTCACACGTTTTATGCCATTTTCGGCTACATCTAACCCTTTTTTACCCACTACTAACCCATTTTAACCCTTTTTTGGCTATATCTAACCCATTTTAAGCTATTTTTGGCCATTTCTAACCCTTTTTTGCTCATCTCTAGCCCCTTTTAAGCCAATTTTGGCTTTTTCTAAACCGTTCTCGCATACCTCTAACCCTTTTAAGCCGGTTTTGGCCATTTCTAATGCATTTTTTGCCCATTTTTGAGGCTTTTTAAATAAATTTTGGCCATTTCTATTCCATTTTTGCAAATCTCTAACCCTTTTAAAGCCATTTTTGGTTCTTTCTAAACCATTTCTCCCCACTTTCAACACGGTTTATGCTATTTTTTTTTTCCGTTTCTAACCCAGTTTTCTGCATTTCTCACCATCTTTAATCCATTTTTTGCCACTTCTAACCATTTTATTATTTTTTTTTTTACACATCTCTTACCTGCTTTAAAGCCTTTTTGGCCATTCTTAACCTGTTTTATGCCATTCTTGGCCATTTCTAACTCATTTTTGCACATCTCTAACCCCTTTTAAGCTACTTTTGGCCATTTCTTATCCATTTTTTATCCATTTCTAACCCATTTTTCTCCATTTCTAACACATTTTAAAGAGTTTTTGGCCATTTCTATCCCATTTTTGCACATCTCTAATCCTATTTAAGCCTTTTTGGGCTATATCTTCACCATTTTTTCCCTCATTCAAAACTTTTTATGCTTTTTTTTCTGTTTCTAATGCAGTTTTTCCCATTTCTCTCCTGCTTTAATCCTTTTTTGGCCATTTCTGACCAGTTTTTGCACATCTCTAACCTGCTTTAAAGCCTTTTTGGCCATTTCTATCCCAGTTTTTGCATATCTCTAACCCTTTTTAAGCCTTTTTTGGCTATACCTTAACCATTTTTGCCCTCCTTCAACTCTTATTAAGCTTTTTTTTCTTCAGTTTCTAACACAGTTTCTCCCAATTATTACCCGCTTTAATCCATTTTAGGCCATTTCTAACCCACTTTTACACATCTCTAACCTGCTTTAAAGCATTTTTGGCCATTTCCAACCATTTTTGGCACATCGATAAGCCCTTTTAAGCCATTTTTTGCCATTTCTAACCCATTTTTGCACATCTCTAACCCTTTTAAAGCCATTTTTGCCTCTTTCTACACGATGTTTTCTCGCTCTCAACCCGTTTTAAGCCATTTTTAGTTCTTTTCTAACTCATTTTTTGCCTGTTTCTCACACGATTTAAACCGTTTTCGGCTATATCTAACCCATTTTTGCTCACTCCTAACGCATTTTAAGCCATTTTTCACCATTTCTGTCCCAATTTAAACCTTTTGGGCCATTTCTAGCACAGTTTTGCAAACTTCTAACCCATTTTAAGCAATTTTTGGCCATTCCTACCCCAGTTTTACCCCTATCTAACCACCTTTAAGCCGCTTTTGGCCATTTATAACCCATTTTTCCTCAGCTCTAACCCTTTTTAAGCCTTTTTTTGCTCTACCTGAACGATTTTTGCCAACTTTCCACTCGTTTGAAGGTTTTTTCTCTTCCCTTTCTAACCAAGTTTTCCCCATTTCTTACCTGCTTTAACCCATTTTTGCCATTTCTAACCATTGCACACACATCTCTAACCTGCTTTAAAGCCTTTTTGGCCATTTCTAACCCGCTTTTGGCCAACTTAGGCCATTTCTAACCCGTTTTCGCACATCTCTTACCCGCTTTAAAGCTTTTTTGGCCGTTTCTAACCCGTTTTAAGCCAGCTTTGGTCATTTCTGACCCATTTTTGCACATCTCTAACCTTTTTTAAGCCGGTTTTGGCTATTTCTCACTCATCTCTGCTTACCTCTAACCCTTTTTAAACCGGTTTTGGCCATTTCTAATCCAATTTTTGAACATTTCTAACCCGTTTTAAATCATTTTTGGCCATTTCTATCCCATTTTTGCGTGTCTAGAACCCTTTTAATGCATTTTTGACTCATTCTAAACCATTTTTGCCCACTTTCCACCCGTTTTAAGCTAGTTTTTTTTTTCTGTTTCTAACCCAGTTTTCCCCATTTCTTTACCCACTTGAATCCATTTTTGGCCATTTCTAGCCCATTTTTGCACATCTCTAACCTGCTTTAAAGCAGTTTTGGCCATTTCTAACCATTTCTGGCACATCTCTAACCTCTTTTAAGCCATTCTTTGCCATTTCTAACCCATTTCTGCTCATCTCTAGCCCTTTTAAAGCCACGTTTGGGTCTTTCTACACCATTTTTTCTGACTTTCAACCTGGTTTAAGCCATTTTTCTTTCCTTTTCTAACTCATTTTTTGCCCATTGCTCACACGATTTAAACCATTTTTGGATTTATCTAAACCATTTTTACACACTTCTAACACATTTTAAGCCATTTTTCACTATTTCTATCCCATTTTAAGGCGTTTTTGGCCATTTGTAACCCATTTTTGCATACATCTAACCCTTTTAAAGCCGTTTTTGGCTCTTTCTAAAACACTTTCTTCTGCATTCAACTAATTATAAGCATTTTTTTTTCTTTTCTGACCCATTTTTGGCCCAGTTCTCACACGTTTTATGCCATTTTCGGCTACATCTAACCCTTTTTTACCCACTACTAACCCATTTTAACCCTTTTTTGGCTATATCTAACCCATTTTAAGCTATTTTTGGCCATTTCTAACCCTTTTTTGCTCATCTCTAGCCCCTTTTAAGCCAATTTTGGCTTTTTCTAAACCGTTCTCGCATACCTCTAACCCTTTTAAGCCGGTTTTGGCCATTTCTAATGCATTTTTTGCCCATTTTTGAGGCTTTTTAAATAAATTTTGGCCATTTCTATTCCATTTTTGCAAATCTCTAACCCTTTTAAAGCCATTTTTGGTTCTTTCTAAACCATTTCTCCCCACTTTCAACACGGTTTATGCTATTTTTTTTTTCCGTTTCTAACCCAGTTTTCTGCATTTCTCACCATCTTTAATCCATTTTTTGCCACTTCTAACCATTTTATTATTTTTTTTTTTACACATCTCTTACCTGCTTTAAAGCCTTTTTGGCCATTCTTAACCTGTTTTATGCCATTCTTGGCCATTTCTAACTCATTTTTGCACATCTCTAACCCCTTTTAAGCTACTTTTGGCCATTTCTTATCCATTTTTTATCCATTTCTAACCCATTTTTCTCCATTTCTAACACATTTTAAAGAGTTTTTGGCCATTTCTATCCCATTTTTGCACATCTCTAATCCTATTTAAGCCTTTTTGGGCTATATCTTCACCATTTTTTTCCCTCATTCAAAACTTTTTATGCTTTTTTTTCTGTTTCTAATGCAGTTTTTCCCATTTCTCTCCTGCTTTAATCCTTTTTTGGCCATTTCTGACCAGTTTTTGCACATCTCTAACCTGCTTTAAAGCCTTTTTGGCCATTTCTATCCCAGTTTTTGCATATCTCTAACCCTTTTTAAGCCTTTTTTGGCTATACCTTAACCATTTTTGCCCTCCTTCAACTCTTATTAAGCTTTTTTTTCTTCAGTTTCTAACACAGTTTCTCCCAATTATTACCCGCTTTAATCCATTTTAGGCCATTTCTAACCCACTTTTACACATCTCTAACCTGCTTTAAAGCATTTTTGGCCATTTCCAACCATTTTTGGCACATCGATAAGCCCTTTTAAGCCATTTTTTGCCATTTCTAACCCATTTTTGCACATCTCTAACCCTTTTAAAGCCATTTTTGCCTCTTTCTACACGATGTTTTCTCGCTCTCAACCCGTTTTAAGCCATTTTTAGTTCTTTTCTAACTCATTTTTTGCCTGTTTCTCACACGATTTAAACCGTTTTCGGCTATATCTAACCCATTTTTGCTCACTCCTAACGCATTTTAAGCCATTTTTCACCATTTCTGTCCCAATTTAAACCTTTTGGGCCATTTCTAGCACAGTTTTGCAAACTTCTAACCCATTTTAAGCAATTTTTGGCCATTCCTACCCCAGTTTTACCCCTATCTAACCACCTTTAAGCCGCTTTTGGCCATTTATAACCCATTTTTCCTCAGCTCTAACCCTTTTTAAGCCTTTTTTTGCTCTACCTGAACGATTTTTGCCAACTTTCCACTCGTTTGAAGGTTTTTTCTCTTCCCTTTCTAACCAAGTTTTCCCCATTTCTTACCTGCTTTAACCCATTTTTGCCATTTCTAACCATTGCACACACATCTCTAACCTGCTTTAAAGCCTTTTTGGCCATTTCTAACCCGCTTTTGGCCAACTTAGGCCATTTCTAACCCGTTTTCGCACATCTCTTACCCGCTTTAAAGCTTTTTTGGCCGTTTCTAACCCGTTTTAAGCCAGCTTTGGTCATTTCTGACCCATTTTTGCACATCTCTAACCTTTTTTAAGCCGGTTTTGGCTATTTCTCACTCATCTCTGCTTACCTCTAACCCTTTTTAAACCGGTTTTGGCCATTTCTAATCCAATTTTTGAACATTTCTAACCCGTTTTAAATCATTTTTGGCCATTTCTATCCCATTTTTGCGTGTCTAGAACCCTTTTAATGCATTTTTGACTCATTCTAAACCATTTTTGCCCACTTTCCACCCGTTTTAAGCTAGTTTTTTTTTCTGTTTCTAACCCAGTTTTCCCCATTTCTTTACCCACTTGAATCCATTTTTGGCCATTTCTAGCCCATTTTTGCACATCTCTAACCTGCTTTAAAGCAGTTTTTGGCCATTTCTAACCATTTCTGGCACATCTCTAACCTCTTTTAAGCCATTCTTTGCCATTTCTAACCCATTTCTGCTCATCTCTAGCCCTTTTAAAGCCACGTTTGGGTCTTTCTACACCATTTTTTCTGACTTTCAACCTGGTTTAAGCCATTTTTCTTTCCTTTTCTAACTCATTTTTTGCCCATTGCTCACACGATTTAAACCATTTTTGGATTTATCTAAACCATTTTTACACACTTCTAACACATTTTAAGCCATTTTTCACTATTTCTATCCCATTTTAAGGCGTTTTTGGCCATTTGTAACCCATTTTTGCATACATCTAACCCTTTTAAAGCCGTTTTTGGCTCTTTCTAAAACACTTTCTTCTGCATTCAACTAATTATAAGCATTTTTTTTTCTTTTCTGACCCATTTTTGGCCCAGTTCTCACACGTTTTATGCCATTTTCGGCTACATCTAACCCTTTTTTACCCACTACTAACCCATTTTAACCCTTTTTTGGCTATATCTAACCCATTTTAAGCTATTTTTGGCCATTTCTAACCCTTTTTTGCTCATCTCTAGCCCCTTTTAAGCCAATTTTGGCTTTTTCTAAACCGTTCTCGCATACCTCTAACCCTTTTAAGCCGGTTTTGGCCATTTCTAATGCATTTTTTGCCCATTTTTGAGGCTTTTTAAATAAATTTTGGCCATTTCTATTCCATTTTTGCAAATCTCTAACCCTTTTAAAGCCATTTTTGGTTCTTTCTAAACCATTTCTCCCCACTTTCAACACGGTTTATGCTATTTTTTTTTTCCGTTTCTAACCCAGTTTTCTGCATTTCTCACCATCTTTAATCCATTTTTTGCCACTTCTAACCATTTTATTATTTTTTTTTTTACACATCTCTTACCTGCTTTAAAGCCTTTTTGGCCATTCTTAACCTGTTTTATGCCATTCTTGGCCATTTCTAACTCATTTTTGCACATCTCTAACCCCTTTTAAGCTACTTTTGGCCATTTCTTATCCATTTTTTATCCATTTCTAACCCATTTTTCTCCATTTCTAACACATTTTAAAGAGTTTTTGGCCATTTCTATCCCATTTTTGCACATCTCTAATCCTATTTAAGCCTTTTTGGGCTATATCTTCACCATTTTTTCCCTCATTCAAAACTTTTTATGCTTTTTTTTCTGTTTCTAATGCAGTTTTTCCCATTTCTCTCCTGCTTTAATCCTTTTTTGGCCATTTCTGACCAGTTTTTGCACATCTCTAACCTGCTTTAAAGCCTTTTTGGCCATTTCTATCCCAGTTTTTGCATATCTCTAACCCTTTTTAAGCCTTTTTTGGCTATACCTTAACCATTTTTGCCCTCCTTCAACTCTTATTAAGCTTTTTTTTCTTCAGTTTCTAACACAGTTTCTCCCAATTATTACCCGCTTTAATCCATTTTAGGCCATTTCTAACCCACTTTTACACATCTCTAACCTGCTTTAAAGCATTTTTGGCCATTTCCAACCATTTTTGGCACATCGATAAGCCCTTTTAAGCCATTTTTTGCCATTTCTAACCCATTTTTGCACATCTCTAACCCTTTTAAAGCCATTTTTGCCTCTTTCTACACGATGTTTTCTCGCTCTCAACCCGTTTTAAGCCATTTTTAGTTCTTTTCTAACTCATTTTTTGCCTGGTTCTCACACGATTTAAACCGTTTTCGGCTATATCTAACCCATTTTTGCTCACTCCTAACGCATTTTAAGCCATTTTTCACCATTTCTGTCCCAATTTAAACCTTTTGGGCCATTTCTAGCACAGTTTTGCAAACTTCTAACCCATTTTAAGCAATTTTTGGCCATTCCTACCCCAGTTTTACCCCTATCTAACCACCTTTAAGCCGCTTTTGGCCATTTATAACCCATTTTTCCTCAGCTCTAACCCTTTTTAAGCCTTTTTTTGCTCTACCTGAACGATTTTTGCCAACTTTCCACTCGTTTGAAGGTTTTTTCTCTTCCCTTTCTAACCAAGTTTTCCCCATTTCTTACCTGCTTTAACCCATTTTTGCCATTTCTAACCATTGCACACACATCTCTAACCTGCTTTAAAGCCTTTTTGGCCATTTCTAACCCGCTTTTGGCCAACTTAGGCCATTTCTAACCCGTTTTCGCACATCTCTTACCCGCTTTAAAGCTTTTTTGGCCGTTTCTAACCCGTTTTAAGCCAGCTTTGGTCATTTCTGACCCATTTTTGCACATCTCTAACCTTTTTTAAGCCGGTTTTGGCTATTTCTCACTCATCTCTGCTTACCTCTAACCCTTTTTAAACCGGTTTTGGCCATTTCTAATCCAATTTTTGAACATTTCTAACCCGTTTTAAATCATTTTTGGCCATTTCTATCCCATTTTTGCGTGTCTAGAACCCTTTTAATGCATTTTTGACTCATTCTAAACCATTTTTGCCCACTTTCCACCCGTTTTAAGCTAGTTTTTTTTTCTGTTTCTAACCCAGTTTTCCCCATTTCTTTACCCACTTGAATCCATTTTTGGCCATTTCTAGCCCATTTTTGCACATCTCTAACCTGCTTTAAAGCAGTTTTGGCCATTTCTAACCATTTCTGGCACATCTCTAACCTCTTTTAAGCCATTCTTTGCCATTTCTAACCCATTTCTGCTCATCTCTAGCCCTTTTAAAGCCACGTTTGGGTCTTTCTACACCATTTTTTCTGACTTTCAACCTGGTTTAAGCCATTTTTCTTTCCTTTTCTAACTCATTTTTTGCCCATTGCTCACACGATTTAAACCATTTTTGGATTTATCTAAACCATTTTTACACACTTCTAACACATTTTAAGCCATTTTTCACTATTTCTATCCCATTTTAAGGCGTTTTTGGCCATTTGTAACCCATTTTTGCATACATCTAACCCTTTTAAAGCCGTTTTTGGCTCTTTCTAAAACACTTTCTTCTGCATTCAACTAATTATAAGCATTTTTTTTTCTTTTCTGACCCATTTTTGGCCCAGTTCTCACACGTTTTATGCCATTTTCGGCTACATCTAACCCTTTTTTACCCACTATTAACCCATTTTAACCCTTTTTTGTCTATATCTAACCCATTTTAAGCTATTTTTGGCCATTTCTAACCCTTTTTTGCTCATCTCTAGCCCCTTTTAAGCCAATTTTGGCTTTTTCTAAACCGTTCTCGCATACCTCTAACCCTTTTAAGCCGGTTTTGGCCATTTCTAATGCATTTTTTGCCCATTTTTGAGGCTTTTTAAATAAATTTTGGCCATTTCTATTCCATTTTTGCAAATCTCTAACCCTTTTAAAGCCATTTTTGGTTCTTTCTAAACCATTTCTCCCCACTTTCAACACGGTTTATGCTATTTTTTTTTTCCGTTTCTAACCCAGTTTTCTGCATTTCTCACCATCTTTAATCCATTTTTTGCCACTTCTAACCATTTTATTATTTTTTTTTTTACACATCTCTTACCTGCTTTAAAGCCTTTTTGGCCATTCTTAACCTGTTTTATGCCATTCTTGGCCATTTCTAACTCATTTTTGCACATCTCTAACCCCTTTTAAGCTACTTTTGGCCATTTCTTATCCATTTTTTATCCATTTCTAACCCATTTTTCTCCATTTCTAACACATTTTAAAGAGTTTTTGGCCATTTCTATCCCATTTTTGCACATCTCTAATCCTATTTAAGCCTTTTTGGGCTATATCTTCACCATTTTTTCCCTCATTCAAAACTTTTTATGCTTTTTTTTCTGTTTCTAATGCAGTTTTTCCCATTTCTCTCCTGCTTTAATCCTTTTTTGGCCATTTCTGACCAGTTTTTGCACATCTCTAACCTGCTTTAAAGCCTTTTTGGCCATTTCTATCCCAGTTTTTGCATATCTCTAACCCTTTTTAAGCCTTTTTTGGCTATACCTTAACCATTTTTGCCCTCCTTCAACTCTTATTAAGCTTTTTTTTCTTCAGTTTCTAACACAGTTTCTCCCAATTATTACCCGCTTTAATCCATTTTAGGCCATTTCTAACCCACTTTTACACATCTCTAACCTGCTTTAAAGCATTTTTGGCCATTTCCAACCATTTTTGGCACATCGATAAGCCCTTTTAAGCCATTTTTTGCCATTTCTAACCCATTTTTGCACATCTCTAACCCTTTTAAAGCCATTTTTGCCTCTTTCTACACGATGTTTTCTCGCTCTCAACCCGTTTTAAGCCATTTTTAGTTCTTTTCTAACTCATTTTTTGCCTGTTTCTCACACGATTTAAACCGTTTTCGGCTATATCTAACCCATTTTTGCTCACTCCTAACGCATTTTAAGCCATTTTTCACCATTTCTGTCCCAATTTAAACCTTTTGGGCCATTTCTAGCACAGTTTTGCAAACTTCTAACCCATTTTAAGCAATTTTTGGCCATTCCTACCCCAGTTTTACCCCTATCTAACCACCTTTAAGCCGCTTTTGGCCATTTATAACCCATTTTTCCTCAGCTCTAACCCTTTTTAAGCCTTTTTTTGCTCTACCTGAACGATTTTTGCCAACTTTCCACTCGTTTGAAGGTTTTTTCTCTTCCCTTTCTAACCAAGTTTTCCCCATTTCTTACCTGCTTTAACCCATTTTTGCCATTTCTAACCATTGCACACACATCTCTAACCTGCTTTAAAGCCTTTTTGGCCATTTCTAACCCGCTTTTGGCCAACTTAGGCCATTTCTAACCCGTTTTCGCACATCTCTTACCCGCTTTAAAGCTTTTTTGGCCGTTTCTAACCCGTTTTAAGCCAGCTTTGGTCATTTCTGACCCATTTTTGCACATCTCTAACCTTTTTTAAGCCGGTTTTGGCTATTTCTCACTCATCTCTGCTTACCTCTAACCCTTTTTAAACCGGTTTTGGCCATTTCTAATCCAATTTTTGAACATTTCTAACCCGTTTTAAATCATTTTTGGCCATTTCTATCCCATTTTTGCGTGTCTAGAACCCTTTTAATGCATTTTTGACTCATTCTAAACCATTTTTGCCCACTTTCCACCCGTTTTAAGCTAGTTTTTTTTTCTGTTTCTAACCCAGTTTTCCCCATTTCTTTACCCACTTGAATCCATTTTTGGCCATTTCTAGCCCATTTTTGCACATCTCTAACCTGCTTTAAAGCAGTTTTGGCCATTTCTAACCATTTCTGGCACATCTCTAACCTCTTTTAAGCCATTCTTTGCCATTTCTAACCCATTTCTGCTCATCTCTAGCCCTTTTAAAGCCACGTTTGGGTCTTTCTACACCATTTTTTCTGACTTTCAACCTGGTTTAAGCCATTTTTCTTTCCTTTTCTAACTCATTTTTTGCCCATTGCTCACACGATTTAAACCATTTTTGGATTTATCTAAACCATTTTTACACACTTCTAACACATTTTAAGCCATTTTTCACTATTTCTATCCCATTTTAAGGCGTTTTTGGCCATTTGTAACCCATTTTTGCATACATCTAACCCTTTTAAAGCCGTTTTTGGCTCTTTCTAAAACACTTTCTTCTGCATTCAACTAATTATAAGCATTTTTTTTTCTTTTCTGACCCATTTTTGGCCCAGTTCTCACACGTTTTATGCCATTTTCGGCTACATCTAACCCTTTTTTACCCACTACTAACCCATTTTAACCCTTTTTTGTCTATATCTAACCCATTTTAAGCTATTTTTGGCCATTTCTAACCCTTTTTTGCTCATCTCTAGCCCCTTTTAAGCCAATTTTGGCTTTTTCTAAACCGTTCTCGCATACCTCTAACCCTTTTAAGCCGGTTTTGGCCATTTCTAATGCATTTTTTGCCCATTTTTGAGGCTTTTTAAATAAATTTTGGCCATTTCTATTCCATTTTTGCAAATCTCTAACCCTTTTAAAGCCATTTTTGGTTCTTTCTAAACCATTTCTCCCCACTTTCAACACGGTTTATGCTATTTTTTTTTCCGTTTCTAACCCAGTTTTCTGCATTTCTCACCATCTTTAATCCATTTTTTGCCACTTCTAACCATTTTATTATTTTTTTTTTTACACATCTCTTACCTGCTTTAAAGCCTTTTTGGCCATTCTTAACCTGTTTTATGCCATTCTTGGCCATTTCTAACTCATTTTTGCACATCTCTAACCCCTTTTAAGCTACTTTTGGCCATTTCTTATCCATTTTTTATCCATTTCTAACCCATTTTTCTCCATTTCTAACACATTTTAAAGAGTTTTTGGCCATTTCTATCCCATTTTTGCACATCTCTAATCCTATTTAAGCCTTTTTGGGCTATATCTTCACCATTTTTTCCCTCATTCAAAACTTTTTATGCTTTTTTTTCTGTTTCGAATGCAGTTTTTCCCATTTCTCTCCTGCTTTAATCCTTTTTTGGCCATTTCTGACCAGTTTTTGCACATCTCTAACCTGCTTTAAAGCCTTTTTGGCCATTTCTATCCCAGTTTTTGCATATCTCTAACCCTTTTTAAGCCTTTTTTGGCTATACCTTAACCATTTTTGCCCTCCTTCAACTCTTATTAAGCTTTTTTTTCTTCAGTTTCTAACACAGTTTCTCCCAATTATTACCCGCTTTAATCCATTTTAGGCCATTTCTAACCCACTTTTACACATCTCTAACCTGCTTTAAAGCATTTTTGGCCATTTCCAACCATTTTTGGCACATCGATAAGCCCTTTTAAGCCATTTTTTGCCATTTCTAACCCATTTTTGCACATCTCTAACCCTTTTAAAGCCATTTTTGCCTCTTTCTACACGATGTTTTCTCGCTCTCAACCCGTTTTAAGCCATTTTTAGTTCTTTTCTAACTCATTTTTTGCCTGTTTCTCACACGATTTAAACCGTTTTCGGCTATATCTAACCCATTTTTGCTCACTCCTAACGCATTTTAAGCCATTTTTCACCATTTCTGTCCCAATTTAAACCTTTTGGGCCATTTCTAGCACAGTTTTGCAAACTTCTAACCCATTTTAAGCAATTTTTGGCCATTCCTACCCCAGTTTTACCCCTATCTAACCACCTTTAAGCCGCTTTTGGCCATTTATAACCCATTTTTCCTCAGCTCTAACCCTTTTTAAGCCTTTTTTTGCTCTACCTGAACGATTTTTGCCAACTTTCCACTCGTTTGAAGGTTTTTTCTCTTCCCTTTCTAACCAAGTTTTCCCCATTTCTTACCTGCTTTAACCCATTTTTGCCATTTCTAACCATTGCACACACATCTCTAACCTGCTTTAAAGCCTTTTTGGCCATTTCTAACCCGCTTTTGGCCAACTTAGGCCATTTCTAACCCGTTTTCGCACATCTCTTACCCGCTTTAAAGCTTTTTTGGCCGTTTCTAACCCGTTTTAAGCCAGCTTTGGTCATTTCTGACCCATTTTTGCACATCTCTAACCTTTTTTAAGCCGGTTTTGGCTATTTCTCACTCATCTCTGCTTACCTCTAACCCTTTTTAAACCGGTTTTGGCCATTTCTAATCCAATTTTTGAACATTTCTAACCCGTTTTAAATCATTTTTGGCCATTTCTATCCCATTTTTGCGTGTCTAGAACCCTTTTAATGCATTTTTGACTCATTCTAAACCATTTTTGCCCACTTTCCACCCGTTTTAAGCTAGTTTTTTTTTCTGTTTCTAACCCAGTTTTCCCCATTTCTTTACCCACTTGAATCCATTTTTGGCCATTTCTAGCCCATTTTTGCACATCTCTAACCTGCTTTAAAGCAGTTTTGGCCATTTCTAACCATTTCTGGCACATCTCTAACCTCTTTTAAGCCATTCTTTGCCATTTCTAACCCATTTCTGCTCATCTCTAGCCCTTTTAAAGCCACGTTTGGGTCTTTCTACACCATTTTTTCTGACTTTCAACCTGGTTTAAGCCATTTTTCTTTCCTTTTCTAACTCATTTTTTGCCCATTGCTCACACGATTTAAACCATTTTTGGATTTATCTAAACCATTTTTACACACTTCTAACACATTTTAAGCCATTTTTCACTATTTCTATCCCATTTTAAGGCGTTTTTGGCCATTTGTAACCCATTTTTGCATACATCTAACCCTTTTAAAGCCGTTTTTGGCTCTTTCTAAAACACTTTCTTCTGCATTCAACTAATTATAAGCATTTTTTTTTCTTTTCTGACCCATTTTTGGCCCAGTTCTCACACGTTTTATGCCATTTTCGGCTACATCTAACCCTTTTTTACCCACTACTAACCCATTTTAACCCTTTTTTGTCTATATCTAACCCATTTTAAGCTATTTTTGGCCATTTCTAACCCTTTTTTGCTCATCTCTAGCCCCTTTTAAGCCAATTTTGGCTTTTTCTAAACCGTTCTCGCATACCTCTAACCCTTTTAAGCCGGTTTTGGCCATTTCTAATGCATTTTTTGCCCATTTTTGAGGCTTTTTAAATAAATTTTGGCCATTTCTATTCCATTTTTGCAAATCTCTAACCCTTTTAAAGCCATTTTTGGTTCTTTCTAAACCATTTCTCCCCACTTTCAACACGGTTTATGCTATTTTTTTTTTTCCGTTTCTAACCCAGTTTTCTGCATTTCTCACCATCTTTAATCCATTTTTTGCCACTTCTAACCATTTTATTATTTTTTTTTTTACACATCTCTTACCTGCTTTAAAGCCTTTTTGGCCATTCTTAACCTGTTTTATGCCATTCTTGGCCATTTCTAACTCATTTTTGCACATCTCTAACCCCTTTTAAGCTACTTTTGGCCATTTCTTATCCATTTTTTATCCATTTCTAACCCATTTTTCTCCATTTCTAACACATTTTAAAGAGTTTTTGGCCATTTCTATCCCATTTTTGCACATCTCTAATCCTATTTAAGCCTTTTTGGGCTATATCTTCACCATTTTTTCCCTCATTCAAAACTTTTTATGCTTTTTTTTCTGTTTCTAATGCAGTTTTTCCCATTTCTCTCCTGCTTTAATCCTTTTTTGGCCATTTCTGACCAGTTTTTGCACATCTCTAACCTGCTTTAAAGCCTTTTTGGCCATTTCTATCCCAGTTTTTGCATATCTCTAACCCTTTTTAAGCCTTTTTTGGCTATACCTTAACCATTTTTGCCCTCCTTCAACTCTTATTAAGCTTTTTTTTCTTCAGTTTCTAACACAGTTTCTCCCAATTATTACCCGCTTTAATCCATTTTAGGCCATTTCTAACCCACTTTTACACATCTCTAACCTGCTTTAAAGCATTTTTGGCCATTTCCAACCATTTTTGGCACATCGATAAGCCCTTTTAAGCCATTTTTTGCCATTTCTAACCCATTTTTGCACATCTCTAACCCTTTTAAAGCCATTTTTGCCTCTTTCTACACGATGTTTTCTCGCTCTCAACCCGTTTTAAGCCATTTTTAGTTCTTTTCTAACTCATTTTTTGCCTGTTTCTCACACGATTTAAACCGTTTTCGGCTATATCTAACCCATTTTTGCTCACTCCTAACGCATTTTAAGCCATTTTTCACCATTTCTGTCCCAATTTAAACCTTTTGGGCCATTTCTAGCACAGTTTTGCAAACTTCTAACCCATTTTAAGCAATTTTTGGCCATTCCTACCCCAGTTTTACCCCTATCTAACCACCTTTAAGCCGCTTTTGGCCATTTATAACCCATTTTTCCTCAGCTCTAACCCTTTTTAAGCCTTTTTTTGCTCTACCTGAACGATTTTTGCCAACTTTCCACTCGTTTGAAGGTTTTTTCTCTTCCCTTTCTAACCAAGTTTTCCCCATTTCTTACCTGCTTTAACCCATTTTTGCCATTTCTAACCATTGCACACACATCTCTAACCTGCTTTAAAGCCTTTTTGGCCATTTCTAACCCGCTTTTGGCCAACTTAGGCCATTTCTAACCCGTTTTCGCACATCTCTTACCCGCTTTAAAGCTTTTTTGGCCGTTTCTAACCCGTTTTAAGCCAGCTTTGGTCATTTCTGACCCATTTTTGCACATCTCTAACCTTTTTTAAGCCGGTTTTGGCTATTTCTCACTCATCTCTGCTTACCTCTAACCCTTTTTAAACCGGTTTTGGCCATTTCTAATCCAATTTTTGAACATTTCTAACCCGTTTTAAATCATTTTTGGCCATTTCTATCCCATTTTTGCGTGTCTAGAACCCTTTTAATGCATTTTTGACTCATTCTAAACCATTTTTGCCCACTTTCCACCCGTTTTAAGCTAGTTTTTTTTTCTGTTTCTAACCCAGTTTTCCCCATTTCTTTACCCACTTGAATCCATTTTTGGCCATTTCTAGCCCATTTTTGCACATCTCTAACCTGCTTTAAAGCAGTTTTGGCCATTTCTAACCATTTCTGGCACATCTCTAACCTCTTTTAAGCCATTCTTTGCCATTTCTAACCCATTTCTGCTCATCTCTAGCCCTTTTAAAGCCACGTTTGGGTCTTTCTACACCATTTTCTCTGACTTTCAACCTGGTTTAAGCCGTTTTTCTTTCCTTTTCTAACTCATTTTTTGCCCATTGCTCACACGATTTAAACCATTTTTGGATTTATCTAAACCATTTTTACACACTTCTAACACATTTTAAGCCATTTTTCACTATTTCTATCCCATTTTAAGGCGTTTTTGGCCATTTGTAACCCATTTTTGCATACATCTAACCCTTTTAAAGCCGTTTTTGGCTCTTTCTAAAACACTCTCTTCCGCATTCAAGTAATTATAAGCATTTTTTTTTCTTTTCTGACCCATTTTTGGCCCAGTTCTCACACGTTTTATGCCATTTTCGGCTACATCTAACCCTTTTTTACCCACTACTAACCCATTTTAACCCTTTTTTGTCTATATCTAACCCATTTTAAGCTATTTTTGGCCATTTCTAACCCTTTTTTGCTCATCTCTAGCCCCTTTTAAGCCAATTTTGGCTTTTTCTAAACCGTTCTCGCATACCTCTAACCCTTTTAAGCCGGTTTTGGCCATTTCTAATGCATTTTTTGCCCATTTTTGAGGCTTTTTAAATAAATTTTGGCCATTTCTATTCCATTTTTGCAAATCTCTAACCCTTTTAAAGCCATTTTTGGTTCTTTCTAAACCATTTCTCCCCACTTTCAACACGGTTTATGCTATTTTTTTTTTCCGTTTCTAACCCAGTTTTCTGCATTTCTCACCATCTTTAATCCATTTTTTGCCACTTCTAACCATTTTATTATTTTTTTTTTTACACATCTCTTACCTGCTTTAAAGCCTTTTTGGCCATTCTTAACCTGTTTTATGCCATTCTTGGCCATTTCTAACTCATTTTTGCACATCTCTAACCCCTTTTAAGCTACTTTTGGCCATTTCTTATCCATTTTTTATCCATTTCTAACCCATTTTTCTCCATTTCTAACACATTTTAAAGAGTTTTTGGCCATTTCTATCCCATTTTTGCACATCTCTAATCCTATTTAAGCCTTTTTGGGCTATATCTTCACCATTTTTTCCCTCATTCAAAACTTTTTATGCTTTTTTTTCTGTTTCGAATGCAGTTTTTCCCATTTCTCTCCTGCTTTAATCCTTTTTTGGCCATTTCTGACCAGTTTTTGCACATCTCTAACCTGCTTTAAAGCCTTTTTGGCCATTTCTATCCCAGTTTTTGCATATCTCTAACCCTTTTTAAGCCTTTTTTGGCTATACCTTAACCATTTTTGCCCTCCTTCAACTCTTATTAAGCTTTTTTTTCTTCAGTTTCTAACACAGTTTCTCCCAATTATTACCCGCTTTAATCCATTTTAGGCCATTTCTAACCCACTTTTACACATCTCTAACCTGCTTTAAAGCATTTTTGGCCATTTCCAACCATTTTTGGCACATCGATAAGCCCTTTTAAGCCATTTTTTGCCATTTCTAACCCATTTTTGCACATCTCTAACCCTTTTAAAGCCATTTTTGCCTCTTTCTACACGATGTTTTCTCGCTCTCAACCCGTTTTAAGCCATTTTTAGTTCTTTTCTAACTCATTTTTTGCCTGTTTCTCACACGATTTAAACCGTTTTCGGCTATATCTAACCCATTTTTGCTCACTCCTAACGCATTTTAAGCCATTTTTCACCATTTCTGTCCCAATTTAAACCTTTTGGGCCATTTCTAGCACCGTTTTGCAAACTTCTAACCCATTTTAAGCAATTTTTGGCCATTCCTACCCCAGTTTTACCCCTATCTAACCACCTTTAAGCCGCTTTTGGCCATTTATAACCCATTTTTCCTCAGCTCTAACCCTTTTTAAGCCTTTTTTTGCTCTACCTGAACGATTTTTGCCAACTTTCCACTCGTTTGAAGGTTTTTTCTCTTCCCTTTCTAACCAAGTTTTCCCCATTTCTTACCTGCTTTAACCCATTTTTGCCATTTCTAACCATTGCACACACATCTCTAACCTGCTTTAAAGCCTTTTTGGCCATTTCTAACCCGCTTTTGGCCAACTTAGGCCATTTCTAACCCGTTTTCGCACATCTCTTACCCGCTTTAAAGCTTTTTTGGCCGTTTCTAACCCGTTTTAAGCCAGCTTTGGTCATTTCTGACCCATTTTTGCACATCTCTAACCTTTTTTAAGCCGGTTTTGGCTATTTCTCACTCATCTCTGCTTACCTCTAACCCTTTTTAAACCGGTTTTGGCCATTTCTAATCCAATTTTTGAACATTTCTAACCCGTTTTAAATCATTTTTGGCCATTTCTATCCCATTTTTGCGTGTCTAGAACCCTTTTAATGCATTTTTGACTCATTCTAAACCATTTTTGCCCACTTTCCACCCGTTTTAAGCTAGTTTTTTTTTCTGTTTCTAACCCAGTTTTCCCCATTTCTTTACCCACTTGAATCCATTTTTGGCCATTTCTAGCCCATTTTTGCACATCTCTAACCTGCTTTAAAGCAGTTTTGGCCATTTCTAACCATTTCTGGCACATCTCTAACCTCTTTTAAGCCATTCTTTGCCATTTCTAACCCATTTCTGCTCATCTCTAGCCCTTTTAAAGCCACGTTTGGGTCTTTCTACACCATTTTCTCTGACTTTCAACCTGGTTTAAGCCGTTTTTCTTTCCTTTTCTAACTCATTTTTTGCCCATTGCTCACACGATTTAAACCATTTTTGGATTTATCTAAACCATTTTTACACACTTCTAACACATTTTAAGCCATTTTTCACTATTTCTATCCCATTTTAAGGCGTTTTTGGCCATTTGTAACCCATTTTTGCATACATCTAACCCTTTTAAAGCCGTTTTTGGCTCTTTCTAAAACACTTTCTTCTGCATTCAACTAATTATAAGCATTTTTTTTTCTTTTCTGACCCATTTTTGGCCCAGTTCTCACACGTTTTATGCCATTTTCGGCTACATCTAACCCTTTTTTACCCACTACTAACCCATTTTAACCCTTTTTTGGCTATATCTAACCCATTTTAAGCTATTTTTGGCCATTTCTAACCCTTTTTTGCTCATCTCTAGCCCCTTTTAAGCCTAATTTGGCTTTTTCTAAACCGTTCTCGCATACCTCTAACCCTTTTAAGCCGGTTTTGGCCATTTCTAATGCATTTTTTGCCCATTTTTGAGGCTTTTTAAATAAATTTTGGCCATTTCTATTCCATTTTTGCAAATCTCTAACCCTTTTAAAGCCATTTTTGGTTCTTTCTAAACCATTTCTCCCCACTTTCAACACGGTTTATGCTATTTTTTTTTTTCCGTTTCTAACCCAGTTTTCTGCATTTCTCACCATCTTTAATCCATTTTTTGCCACTTCTAACCATTTTATTATTTTTTTTTTTACACATCTCTTACCTGCTTTAAAGCCTTTTTGGCCATTCTTAACCTGTTTTATGCCATTCTTGGCCATTTCTAACTCATTTTTGCACATCTCTAACCCCTTTTAAGCTACTTTTGGCCATTTCTTATCCATTTTTTATCCATTTCTAACCCATTTTTCTCCATTTCTAACACATTTTAAAGAGTTTTTGGCCATTTCTATCCCATTTTTGCACATCTCTAATCCTATTTAAGCCTTTTTGGGCTATATCTTCACCATTTTTTCCCTCATTCAAAACTTTTTATGCTTTTTTTTCTGTTTCTAATGCAGTTTTTCCCATTTCTCTCCTGCTTTAATCCTTTTTTGGCCATTTCTGACCAGTTTTTGCACATCTCTAACCTGCTTTAAAGCCTTTTTGGCCATTTCTATCCCAGTTTTTGCATATCTCTAACCCTTTTTAAGCCTTTTTTGGCTATACCTTAACCATTTTTGCCCTCCTTCAACTCTTATTAAGCTTTTTTTTCTTCAGTTTCTAACACAGTTTCTCCCCATTATTACCCGCTTTAATCCATTTTAGGCCATTTCTAACCCACTTTTACACATCTCTAACCTGCTTTAAAGCATTTTTGGCCATTTCCAACCATTTTTGGCACATCGATAAGCCCTTTTAAGCCATTTTTTGCCATTTCTAACCCATTTTTGCACATCTCTAACCCTTTTAAAGCCATTTTTGCCTCTTTCTACACGATGTTTTCTCGCTCTCAACCCGTTTTAAGCCATTTTTAGTTCTTTTCTAACTCATTTTTTGCCTGGTTCTCACACGATTTAAACCGTTTTCGGCTATATCTAACCCATTTTTGCTCACTCCTAACGCATTTTAAGCCATTTTTCACCATTTCTGTCCCAATTTAAACCTTTTGGGCCATTTCTAGCACAGTTTTGCAAACTTCTAACCCATTTTAAGCAATTTTTGGCCATTCCTACCCCAGTTTTACCCCTATCTAACCACCTTTAAGCCGCTTTTGGCCATTTATAACCCATTTTTCCTCAGCTCTAACCCTTTTTAAGCCTTTTTTTGCTCTACCTGAACGATTTTTGCCAACTTTCCACTCGTTTGAAGGTTTTTTCTCTTCCCTTTCTAACCAAGTTTTCCCCATTTCTTACCTGCTTTAACCCATTTTTGCCATTTCTAACCATTGCACACACATCTCTAACCTGCTTTAAAGCCTTTTTGGCCATTTCTAACCCGCTTTTGGCCAACTTAGGCCATTTCTAACCCGTTTTCGCACATCTCTTACCCGCTTTAAAGCTTTTTTGGCCGTTTCTAACCCGTTTTAAGCCAGCTTTGGTCATTTCTGACCCATTTTTGCACATCTCTAACCTTTTTTAAGCCGGTTTTGGCTATTTCTCACTCATCTCTGCTTACCTCTAACCCTTTTTAAACCGGTTTTGGCCATTTCTAATCCAATTTTTGTCCATTTCTAACCCGGTTTAAATCATTTTTGGCCATTTCTATCCCATTTTTGCGTGTCTAGAACCCTTTTAATGCATTTTTGACTCATTCTAAACCATTTTTGCCCACTTTCCACCCGTTTTAAGCTAGTTTTTTTTTCTGTTTCTAACCCAGTTTTCCCCATTTCTTTACCCACTTGAATCCATTTTTGGCCATTTCTAGCCCATTTTTGCACATCTCTAACCTGCTTTAAAGCAGTTTTGGCCATTTCTAACCATTTCTGGCACATCTCTAACCTCTTTTAAGCCATTTTTTGCCATTTCTAACCCATTTCTGCTCATCTCTAGCCCTTTTAAAGCCACGTTTGGGTCTTTCTACACCATTTTCTCTGACTTTCAACCTGGTTTAAGCCGTTTTTCTTTCCTTTTCTAACTCATTTTTTGCCCATTGCTCACACGATTTAAACCATTTTTGGATTTATCTAAACCATTTTTACACACTTCTAACACATTTTAAGCCATTTTTCACTATTTCTATCCCATTTTAAGGCGTTTTTGGCCATTTCTAACCCATTTTTGCATACATCTAACCCTTTTAAAGCCGTTTTTGGCTCTTTCTAAAACACTTTCTTCTGCATTCAACTAATTATAAGCATTTTTTTTTCTTTTCTGACCCATTTTTGGCCCAGTTCTCACACGTTTTATGCCATTTTCGGCTACATCAACCCTTTTTTACCCACTACTAACCCATTTTAACCCTTTTTTGGCTATATCTAACCCATTTTAAGCTATTTTTGGCCATTTCTAACCCTTTTTTGCTCATCTCTAGCCCCTTTTAAGCCAATTTTGGCTTTTTCTAAACCGTTCTCGCATACCTCTAACCCTTTTAAGCCGGTTTTGGCCATTTCTAATGCATTTTTTGTCCATTTTTGAGGCTTTTTAAATAAATTTTGGCCATTTCTATTCCATTTTTGCAAATCTCTAACCCTTTTAAAGCCATTTTTGGTTCTTTCTAAACCATTTCTCCCCACTTTCAACACGGTTTATGCTATTTTTTTTCTGTTTCTAACCCAGTTTTCTGCATTTCTCACCATCTTTAATCCATTTTTTGCCACTTCTAACCATTTTATTTTTTTTTTTTTTTTTTACACATCTCTTACCTGCTTTAAAGCCTTTTTGGCCATTTCTAACCCAATTTTGGCCATTCTTAACCTGTTTTATGCCATTCTTGGCCATTTCTAACTCATTTTTGCACATCTCTAACCCCTTTTAAGCTACTTTTGGCCATTTCTTATCCATTTTTTATCCATTTCTAACCCATTTTTCTCCATTTCTAACACATTTTAAAGAGTTTTTGGCCATTTCTATCCCATTTTTGCACATCTATAATCCTATTTAAGCCTTTTTGGGCTATATCTTCACCATTTTTTCCCTCATTCAAAACTTTTTATGCTTTTTTTTCTGTTTCTAATGCAGTTTTTCCCATTTCTCTCCCGCTTTAATCCATTTTTGTCCATTTCTATCCCATTTTTGCAAGTCTAGAACCCTTTTAATGCATTTTTGACTCATTCTAAACCATTTTTGCCCACTTTCCACCCGTTTTAAGCTAGTTTTTTTTCTGTTTCTAACCCAGTTTTCCCCATTTCTTTACCCACTTGAATCCATTTTTGGCCATTTCTAGCCCATTTTTGCACATCTCTAACCTGCTTTAAAGCAGTTTTGGCCATTTCTAACCATTTCTGGCACATCTCTAACCTCTTTTAAGCCATTCTTTGCCATTTCTAACCCATTTCTGCTCATCTCTAGCCCTTTTAAAGACACGTTTGGCTCTTTCTACACCATTTTTCCTGACTTTCAACCTGGTTTAAGCCATTTTTCTTTCCTTTTCTAACTCATTTTTTGCCCATTGCTCACACGATTTAAACCATTTTTGGGTTTATCTAAACCATTTTTACACACTTCTAACACATTTTAAGCCATTTTTCACTATTTCTATCCCATTTTAAGGCGTTTTTGGCCATTTCTAACCCATTTTTGCATACATCTAACCCTTTTAAAGCCGTTTTTGGCTCTTTCTAAAACACTTTCTTCTGCATTCAACTAATTATAAGCATTTTTTTTTCTTTTCTGACCCATTTTTGGCCCAGTTCTCACACGTTTTATGCCATTTTCGGCTACATCAACCCTTTTTTACCCACTACTAACCCATTTTAACCCTTTTTTGGCTATATCTAACCCATTTTAAGCTATTTTTGGCCATTTCTAACCCTTTTTTGCTCATCTCTAGCCCCTTTTAAGCCTAATTTGGCTTTTTCTAAACCGTTCTCGCATACCTCTAACCCTTTTAAGCCGGTTTTGGCCATTTCTAATGCATTTTTTGTCCATTTTTGAGGCTTTTTAAATAAATTTTGGCAATTTCTATTCCATTTTTGCAAATCTCTAACCCTTTTAAAGCCATTTTTGGTTCTTTCTAAACCATTTCTCCCCACTTTCAACACAGTTTATGCTATTTTTTTTTTCCGTTTCTAACCCAGTTTTCTGCATTTCTCACCATCTTTAATCCATTTTTTTGCCACTTCTAACCATTTTTTTTTTTTTTTTTTTTGCACATCTCTTACCTGCTTTAAAGCCTTTTTGGCCATTTCTAACCCATTTTTGGCCATTCTTAACCTGTTTTATGCCATTCTTGGCCATTTCTAACTCATTTTTGCACATCTCTAACCCCTTTTAAGCTACTTTTGGCCATTTCTTATCCATTTTTTGTCCATTTCTAACCCATTTTTCTCCATTTCTAACACATTTTAAAGAGTTTTTGGCCATTTCTATCCCATTTTTGCACATCTCTAATCCTTTTTAAGCCTTTTTGGGATATATCTTCACCATTTTTTCCCTCATTCAAAACTTTTTATGCTTTTTTTCTGTTTCTAATGCAGTTTTTCCCATTTCTCTCCCGCTTTAATCCTTTTTTGGCCATTTCTGACCAGTTTTTGCACATCTCTAACCTGCTTTAAAGCCTTTTTGGCCATTTCTATCCCAGTTTTTGCATATCTCTAACCCTTTTTAAGCCTTTTTTGGCTATACCTTAACCATTTTTGCCCTCCTTCAACTCTTATTAAGCTTTTTTTTCTTCAGTTTCTAACACAGTTTCTCCCCATTATTACCCGCTTTAATCCATTTTAGGCCATTTCTAACCCACTTTTACACATCTCTAACCTGCTTTAAAGCATTTTTGGCCATTTCCAACCATTTTTGGCACATCTATAAGCCCTTTTAAGCCATTTTTTGCCATTTCTAACCCATTTTTGCACATCTCTAACCCTTTTAAAGCCATTTTTGCCTCTTTCTACACGATGTTTTCTCGCTCTCAACCCGTTTTAAGCCATTTTTAGTTCTTTTCTAACTCATTTTTTGCCTGGTTCTCACACGATTTAAACCGTTTTCGGCTATATCTAACCCATTTTTGCTCACTCCTAACGCATTTTAAGCCATTTTTCACCATTTCTGTCCCAATTTAAACCTTTTGGGCCATTTCTAGCACAGTTTTGCAAACTTCTAACCCATTTTAAGCAATTTTTGGCCATTCCTACCCCAGTTTTACCCCTATCTAACCACCTTTAAGCCGCTTTTGGCCATTTATAACCCATTTTTCCTCAGCTCTAACCCTTTTTAAGCCTTTTTTTGCCATGCCTGAACGATTTTTGCCAACTTTCCACTCGTTTGAAGGTTTTTTCTATTTCCTTTCTAACCAACTTTTCCCCATTTCTTACCTGCTTTAACCCATTTTTGCCATTTCTAACCATTGCACACACATCTCTAACCTGCTTTAAAGCATTTTTGGCCATTTCTAACCCGCTTTTGGCCAACTTAGGCCATTTCTAACCCGTTTTTGCACATCTCTAACCCGCTTTAAAGCTTTTTTGGCCGTTTCTAACCCGTTTTAAGCCAGCTTTGGTCATTCCTGACCCATTTTTGCACATCTCTAACCTTTTTTAAGCCGGTTTTGGCTATTTCTCACTCATCTCTGCTTACCTCTAACCCTTTTTAAACCGGTTTTGGCCATTTCTAATCCAATTTTTGAACATTTCTAACCCGGTTTAAATCATTTTTGGCCATTTCTATCCCATTTTTGCGTGTCTAGAACCCTTTTAATGCATTTTTGACTCATTCTAAACCATTTTTGCCCACTTTCCACCCGTTTTAAGCTAGTTTTTTTTCTGTTTCTAACCCAGTTTTCCCCATTTCTTTACCCACTTGAATCCATTTTTGGCCATTTCTAGCCCATTTTTGCACATCTCTAACCTGCTTTAAAGCAGTTTTGGCCATTTCTAACCATTTCTGGCACATCTCTAACCTCTTTTAAGCCATTCTTTGCCATTTCTAACCCATTTCTGCTCATCTCTAGCCCTTTTAAAGCCACGTTTGGGTCTTTCTACACCATTTTTTCTGACTTTCAACCTGGTTTAAGCCATTTTTCTTTCCTTTTCTAACTCATTTTTTGCCCATTGCTCACACGATTTAAACCATTTTTGGGTTTATCTAAACCATTTTTACACACTTCTAACACATTTTAAGCCATTTTTCACTATTTCTATCCCATTTTAAGGCGTTTTTGGCCATTTGTAACCCATTTTTGCATACATCTAACCCTTTTAAAGCCGTTTTTGGCTCTTTCTAAAACACTTTCTTCTGCATTCAAGTAATTATAAGCATTTTTTTTTCTTTTCTGACCCATTTTTGGCCCAGTTCTCACACGTTTTATGCCATTTTCGGCTACATCTAACCCTTTTTTACCCACTACTAACCCATTTTAACCCTTTTTTGGCTATATCTAACCCATTTTAAGCTATTTTTGGCCATTTCTAACCCTTTTTTGCTCATCTCTAGCCCCTTTTAAGCCAATTTTGGCTTTTTCTAAACCGTTCTCGCATACCTCTAACCCTTTTAAGCCGGTTTTGGCCATTTCTAATGCATTTTTTGCCCATTTTTGAGGCTTTTTAAATAAATTTTGGCCATTTCTATTCCATTTTTGCAAATCTCTAACCCTTTTAAAGCCATTTTTGGTTCTTTCTAAACCATTTCTCCCCACTTTCAACACGGTTTATGCTATTTTTTTTTTTTCCGTTTCTAACCCAGTTTTCTGCATTTCTCACCATCTTTAATCCATTTTTTGCCACTTCTAACCATTTTTTTTTTTTTTTTTTTTACACATCTCTTACCTGCTTTAAAGCCTTTTTGGCCTTTTCTAACCCAATTTTGGCCATTCTTAACCTGTTTTATGCCATTCTTGGCCATTTCTAACTCATTTTTGCACATCTCTAACCCCTTTTAAGCTACTTTTGGCCATTTCTTATCCATTTTTTGTCCATTTGTAACCCATTTTTCTCCATTTCTAACACATTTTAAAGAGTTTTTGGCCATTTCTATCCCATTTTTGCACATCTCTAATCCTATTTAAGCCTTTTTGGGCTATATCTTCACCATTTTTTCCCTCATTCAAAACTTTTTATGCTTTTTTTCTGTTTCTAATGCAGTTTTTCCCATTTCTCTCCCGCTTTAATCCATTTTTGGCCATTTCTGACCAGTTTTTGCACATCTCTAACCTGCTTTAAAGCCTTTTGGCCATTTCTATCCCAGTTTTTGCATATCTCTTACCCTTTTTAAGCCTTTTTTGGCTATACCTTAACCATTTTTGCCCTCCTTCAACTCTTATTAAGCTGCTTTTTTTTTTTTCTGTTTCTAACACAGTTTCTCCCAATTATTACCCGCTTTAATCCATTTTTGGCCATTTCTAACCCACTTTTACACATCTCTAACCTGCTTTAAAGCATTTTTGGCCATTTCCAACCATTTTTGGCACATCGATAAGCCCTTTTAAGCCATTTTTTGCCATTTCTAACCCATTTTTGCACATCTCTAACCCTTTTAAAGCCATTTTTGCCTCTTTCTACACGATGTTTTCTCGCTCTCAACCCGTTTTAAGCCATTTTTAGTTCTTTTCTAACTCATTTTTTGCCTGTTTCTCACACGATTTAAACCGTTTTCGGCTATATCTAACCCATTTTTGCTCACTCCTAACGCATTTTAAGCCATTTTTCACCATTTCTGTCCCAATTTAAACCTTTTGGGCCATTTCTAGCACAGTTTTGCAAATTTCTAACCCATTTTAAGCAATTTTTGGCCATTCCTACCCCAGTTTTACCCCTATCTAACCACCTTTAAGCCGCTTTTGGCCATTTATAACCCAATTTTCCTCAGCTCTAACCCTTTTTGAGCCTTTTTTTGCTCTACTTGAACGATTTTTGCCAACTTTCCACTCGTTTGAAGGTTTTTTCTATTTCCTTTCTAACCAACTTTTCCCCATTTCTTACCTGCTTTAACCCATTTTTGCCATTTCTAACCATTGCACACACATCTCTAACCTGCTTTAAAGCCTTTTTGGCCATTTCTAACCCGCTTTTGGCCAACTTAGGCCATTTCTAACCCGTTTTCGCACATCTCTAACCCGCTTTAAAGCTTTTTTGGCCGTTTCTAACCCGTTTTAAGCCAGCTTTGGTCATTTCTGACCCATTTTTGCACATCTCTAACCTTTTTTAAGCCGGTTTTGGCTATTTCTCACTCATCTCTGCTTACCTCTAACCCTTTTTAAACCGGTTTTGGCCATTTCTAATCCAATTTTTGTCCATTTCTAACCCGGTTTAAATCATTTTTGGCCATTTCTATCCCATTTTTGCGTGTCTAGAACCCTTTTAATGCATTTTTGACTCATTCTAAACCATTTTTGCCCACTTTCCACCCGTTTTAAGCTAGTTTTTTTTTCTGTTTCTAACCCAGTTTTCCCCATTTCTTTACCCACTTGAATCCATTTTTGGCCATTTCTAGCCCATTTTTGCACATCTCTAACCTGCTTTAAAGCAGTTTTGGCCATTTCTAACCATTTCTGGCACATCTCTAACCTCTTTTAAGCCATTCTTTGCCATTTCTAACCCATTTCTGCTCATCTCTAGCCCTTTTAAAGCCACGTTTGGGTCTTTCTACACCATTTTTTCTGACTTTCAACCTGGTTTAAGCCATTTTTCTTTCCTTTTCTAACTCATTTTTTGCCCATTGCTCACACGATTTAAACCATTTTTGGGTTTATCTAAACCATTTTTACACACTTCTAACACATTTTAAGCCATTTTTCACTATTTCTATCCCATTTTAAGGCGTTTTTGGCCATTTGTAACCCATTTTTGCATACATCTAACCCTTTTAAAGCCGTTTTTGGCTCTTTCAAAAACACTCTCTTCCGCATTCAAGTAATTATAAGCATTTTTTTTTCTTTTCTGACCCATTTTTGGCCCAGTTCTCACATGTTTTATGCCATTTTCGGCTACATCTAACCCTTTTTTACCCACTACTAACCCATTTTAACCCTTTTTTGGCTATATCTAACCCATTTTTAGCTATTTTTGGCCATTTCTAACCCTTTTTTGCTCATCTCTAGCCCCTTTTAAGCCTAATTTGGCTTTTTCTAAACCGTTCTCGCATACCTCTAACCCTTTTAAGCCGGTTTTGGCCATTTCTAATGCATTTTTTGTCCATTTTTGAGGCTTTTTAAATAAATTTTGGCCATTTCTATTCCATTTCTGCAAATCTCTAACCCTTTTAAAGCCATTTTTGGTTCTTTCTAAACCATTTCTCCCCACTTTCAACACGGTTTATGCTATTTTTTTTTTCCGTTTCTAACCCAATTTTCTGCATTTCTCACCATCTTTAATCCATTTTTTTGCCACTTCTAACCATTTTTTTTTTTTTTTTTTTGCACATCTCTTACCTGCTTTAAAGCCTTTTTGGCCATTTCTAACCCATTTTTGGCCATTCTTAACCTGTTTTATGCCATTCTTGGCCATTTCTAACTCATTTTTGCACATCTCTAACCCCTTTTAAGCTACTTTTGGCCATTTCTTATCCATTTTTTGTCCATTTGTAACCCATTTTTCTCCATTTCTAACACATTTAAAAGAGTTTTTGGCCATTTCTATCCCATTTTTGCACATCTCCAATCCTTTTTAAGCCTTTTTGGGCTATATCTTCACCATTTTTTCCCTCATTCAAAACTTTTTATGCTTTTTTTCTGTTTCTAATGCAGTTTTTCCCATTTCTCTCCCGCTTTAATCCTTTTTTGGCCATTTCTGACCAGTTTTTGCACATCTCTAACCTGCTTTAAAGCCTTTTTGGCCATTTCTATCCCAGTTTTTGCATATCTCTTACCCTTTTTAAGCCTTTTTTGGCTATACCTTAACCATTTTTGCCCTCCTTCAACTCTTATTAAGCTGCTTTTTTTTTTTTCTGTTTCTAACACAGTTTCTCCCAATTATTACCCGCTTTAATCCATTTTTGGCCATTTCTAACCCACTTTTACACATCTCTAACCTGCTTTAAAGCATTTTTGGCCATTTCCAACCATTTTTGGCACATCTATAAGCCCTTTTAAGCCATTTTTTGCCATTTCTAACCCATTTTTGCACATCTCTAACCCTTTTAAAGCCATTTTTGCCTCTTTCTACACGATGTTTTCTCGCTCTCAACCCGTTTTAAGCCATTTTTAGTTCTTTTCTAACTCATTTTTTGCCTGTTTCTCACACGATTTAAACCGTTTTCGGCTATATCTAACCCATTTTTGCTCACTCCTAACGCATTTTAAGCCATTTTTCACCATTTCTGTCCCAATTTAAACCTTTTGGGCCATTTCTAGCACAGTTTTGCAAACTTCTAACCCATTTTAAGCAATTTTTGGCCATTCCTACCCCAGTTTTACACGTATCTAACCACCTTTAAGCCGCTTTTGGCCATTTATAACCCATTTTTCCTCAGCTCTAACCCTTTTTAAGCCTTTTTTTGCCATGCCTGAACGATTTTTGCCAACTTTCCACTCGTTTGAAGGTTTTTTCTATTTCCTTTCTAACCAAGTTTTCCCCATTTCTTACCTGCTTTAACCCATTTTTGCCATTTCTAACCATTGCACACACATCTCTAACCTGCTTTAAAGCCTTTTTGGCCATTTCTAACCCGCTTTTGGCCAACTTAGGCCATTTCTAACCCGTTTTCGCACATCTCTAACCCGCTTTAAAGCTTTTTTGGCCGTTTCTAACCCGTTTTAAGCCAGCTTTGGTCATTTCTGACCCATTTTTGCACATCTCTAACCTTTTTTAAGCCGGTTTTGGCTATTTCTCACTCATCTCTGCTTACCTCTAACCCTTTTTAAACCGGTTTTGGCCATTTCTAATCCAATTTTTGTCCATTTCTAACCCGGTTTAAATCATTTTTGGCCATTTCTATCCCATTTTTGCGTGTCTAGAACCCTTTTAATGCATTTTTGACTCATTCTAAACCATTTTTGCCCACTTTCCACCCGTTTTAAGCTAGTTTTTTTCTGTTTCTAACCCAGTTTTCCCCATTTCTTTACCCACTTGAATCCATTTTTGGCCATTTCTAGCCCATTTTTGCACATCTCTAACCTGCTTTAAAGCAGTTTTGGCCATTTCTAACCATTTCTGGCACATCTCTAACCTCTTTTAAGCCATTCTTTGCCATTTCTAACCCATTTCTGCTCATCTCTAGCCCTTTTAAAGCCACGTTTGGGTCTTTCTACACCATTTTTTCTGACTTTCAACCTCGTTTAAGCCATTTTTCTTCCCTTTTCTAACTCATTTTTTGCCCATTGCTCACACGATTTAAACCATTTTTGGGTTTATCTAAACCATTTTTACACACTTCTAACACATTTTAAGCCATTTTTCACTATTTCTATCCCATTTTAAGGCGTTTTTGGCCATTTGTAACCCATTTTTGCATACATCTAACCCTTTTAAAGCCGTTTTTGGCTCTTTCAAAAACACTCTCTTCCGCATTCAAGTAATTATAAGCATTTTTTTTTCTTTTCTGACCCATTTTTGGCCCAGTTCTCACACGTTTTATGCCATTTTCGGCTACATCTAACCCTTTTTTACCCACTACTAACCCATTTTAACCCTTTTTTGGCTATATCTAACCCATTTTAAGCTATTTTTGGCCATTTCTAACCCTTTTTTGCTCATCTCTAGCCCCTTTTAAGCCTAATTTGGCTTTTTCTAAACCGTTCTCGCATACCTCTAACCCTTTTAAGCCGGTTTTGGCCATTTCTAATGCATTTTTTGTCCATTTTTGAGGCTTTTTAAATAAATTTTGGCCATTTCTATTCCATTTCTGCAAATCTCTAACCCTTTTAAAGCCATTTTTGGTTCTTTCTAAACCATTTCTCCCCACTTTCAACACGGTTTATGCTATTTTTTTTTTCCGTTTCTAACCCAATTTTCTGCATTTCTCACCATCTTTAATCCATTTTTTTGCCACTTCTAACCATTTTTTTTTTTTTTTTTTGCACATCTCTTACCTGCTTTAAAGCCTTTTTGGCCATTTCTAACCCATTTTTGGCCATTCTTAACCTGTTTTATGCCATTCTTGGCCATTTCTAACTCATTTTTGCACATCTCTAACCCCTTTTAAGCTACTTTTGGCCATTTCTTATCCATTTTTTGTCCATTTGTAACCCATTTTTCTCCATTTCTAACCCATTTTAAAGAGTTTTTGGCCATTTCTATCCCATTTTTGCACATCTCTAATCCTTTTTAAGCCTTTTTGGGCTATATCTTCACCATTTTTTCCCTCATTCAAAACTTTTTATGCTTTTTTTCTGTTTCTAATGCAGTTTTTCCCATTTCTCTCCCGCTTTAATCCTTTTTTGGCCATTTCTGACCAGTTTTTGCACATCTCTAACCTGCTTTAAAGCCTTTTTGGCCATTTCTATCCCAGTTTTTGCATATCTCTAACCCTTTTTAAGCCTTTTTTGGCTATACCTTAACCATTTTTGCCCTCCTTCAACTCTTATTAAGCTTTTTTTTCTTCAGTTTCTAACACAGTTTCTCCCAATTATTACCCGCTTTAATCCATTTTAGGCCATTTCTAACCCACTTTTACACATCTCTAACCTGCTTTAAAGCATTTTTGGCCATTTCCAACCATTTTTGGCACATCGATAAGCCCTTTTAAGCCATTTTTTGCCATTTCTAACCCATTTTTGCACATCTCTAACCCTTTTAAAGCCATTTTTGCCTCTTTCTACACGATGTTTTCTCGCTCTCAACCCGTTTTAAGCCATTTTTAGTTCTTTTCTAACTCATTTTTTGCCTGTTTCTCACACGATTTAAACCGTTTTCGGCTATATCTAACCCATTTTTGCTCACTCCTAACGCATTTTAAGCCATTTTTCACCATTTCTGTCCCAATTTACACCTTTTGGGCCATTTCTAGCACAGTTTTGCAAACTTCTAACCCATTTTAAGCAATTTTTGGCCATTCCTACCCCAGTTTTACCCCTATCTAACCACCTTTAAGCCGCTTTTGGCCATTTATAACCCATTTTTCCTCAGCTCTAACCCTTTTTAAGCCTTTTTTTGCTCTACCTGAACGATTTTTGCCAACTTTCCACTCGTTTGAAGGTTTTTTCTCTTCCCTTTCTAACCAACTTTTCCCCATTTCTTACCTGCTTTAACCCATTTTTGCCATTTCTAACCATTGCACACACATCTCTAACCTGCTTTAAAGCCTTTTTGGCCATTTCTAACCCGCTTTTGGCCAACTTAGGCCATTTCTAACCCGTTTTCGCACAACACTTACCCGCTTTAAAGCATTTTGGCCGTTTCTAACCCATTTTAAGCCAGCTTTGGTCATTCCTGACCCATTTTTGCACATCTCTAACCTTTTTTAAGCCGGTTTTGGCTATTTCTCACTCATCTCTGCTTACCTCTAACCCTTTTTAAACCGGTTTTGGCCATTTCTAATCCAATTTTTGAACATTTCTAACCCGTTTTAAATCATTTTTGGCCATTTCTATCCCATTTTTGCGTGTCTAGAACCCTTTTAATGCATTTTTGACTCATTCTAAACCATTTTTGCCCACTTTCCACCCGTTTTAAGCTAGTTTTTTTCTGTTTCTAACCCAGTTTTCCCCATTTCTTTACCCACTTGAATCCATTTTTGGCCATTTCTAGCCCATTTTTGCACATCTCTAACCTGCTTTAAAGCAGTTTTGGCCATTTCTAACCATTTCTGGCACATCTCTAACCTCTTTTAAGCCATTCTTTGCCATTTCTAACCCATTTCTGCTCATCTCTAGCCCTTTTAAAGCCACGTTTGGGTCTTTCTACACCATTTTTTCTGACTTTCAACCTGGTTTAAGCCATTTTTCTTTCCTTTTCTAACTCATTTTTTGCCCATTGCTCACACGATTTAAACCATTTTTGGGTTTATCTAAACCATTTTTACACACTTCTAACACATTTTAAGCCATTTTTCACTATTTCTATCCCATTTTAAGGCGTTTTTGGCCATTTGTAACCCATTTTTGCATACATCTAACCCTTTTAAAGCCGTTTTTGGCTCTTTCAAAAACACTCTCTTCCGCATTCAAGTAATTATAAGCATTTTTTTTTCTTTTCTGACCCATTTTTGGCCCAGTTCTCACACGTTTTATGCCATTTTCGGCTACATCTAACCCTTTTTTACCCACTACTAACCCATTTTAACCCTTTTTTGGCTATATCTAACCCATTTTAAGCTATTTTTGGCCATTTCTAACCCTTTTTTGCTCATCTCTAGCCCCTTTTAAGCCTAATTTGGCTTTTTCTAAACCGTTCTCGCATACCTCTAACCCTTTTAAGCCGGTTTTGGCCATTTCTAATGCATTTTTTGTCCATTTTTGAGGCTTTTTAAATAAATTTTGGCCATTTCTATTCCATTTCTGCAAATCTCTAACCCTTTTAAAGCCATTTTTGGTTCTTTCTAAACCATTTCTCCCCACTTTCAACACGGTTTATGCTATTTTTTTTTTCCGTTTCTAACCCAATTTTCTGCATTTCTCACCATCTTTAATCCATTTTTTTGCCACTTCTAACCATTTTTTTTTTTTTTTTTTTGCACATCTCTTACCTGCTTTAAAGCCTTTTTGGCCATTTCTAACCCATTTTTGGCCATTCTTAACCTGTTTTATGCCATTCTTGGCCATTTCTAACTCATTTTTGCACATCTCTAACCCCTTTTAAGCTACTTTTGGCCATTTCTTATCCATTTTTTGTCCATTTGTAACCCATTTTTCTCCATTTCTAACACATTTTAAAGAGTTTTTGGCCATTTCTATCCCATTTTTGCACATCTCTAATCCTTTTTAAGCCTTTTTGGGCTATATCTTCATCATTTTTTCCCTCATTCAAAACTTTTTATGCTTTTTTTCTGTTTCTAATGCAGTTTTTCCCATTTCTCTCCCGCTTTAATCCTTTTTTGGCCATTTCTGACCAGTTTTTGCACATCTCTAACCTGCTTTAAAGCCTTTTTGGCCATTTCTATCCCAGTTTTTGCATATCTCTTACCCTTTTTAAGCCTTTTTTGGCTATACCTTAACCATTTTTGCCCTCCTTCAACTCTTATTAAGCTGCTATTTTTTTTTTCTGTTTCTAACACAGTTTCTCCCAATTATTACCCGCTTTAATCCATTTTTGGCCATTTCTAACCCACTTTTACACATCTCTAACCTGCTTTAAAGCATTTTTGGCCATTTCCAACCATTTTTGGCACATCTATAAGCCCTTTTAAGCCATTTTTTGCCATTTCTAACCCATTTTTGCACATCTCTAACCCTTTTAAAGCCATTTTTGCCTCTTTCTACACGATGTTTTCTCGCTCTCAACCCGTTTTAAGCCATTTTTAGTTCTTTTCTAACTCATTTTTTGCCTGTTTCTCACACGATTTAAACCGTTTTCGGCTATATCGAACCCATTTTTGCTCACTCCTAACGCATTTTAAGCCATTTTTCACCATTTCTGTCCCAATTTAAACCTTTTGGGCCATTTCTAGCACAGTTTTGCAAACTTCTAACCCATTTTAAGCAATTTTTGGCCATTCCTACCCCAGTTTTACACCTATCTAACCACCTTTAAGCCGCTTTTGGCCATTTATAACCCATTTTTCCTCAGCTCTAACCCTTTTTAAGCCTTTTTTTGCCATGCCTGAACGATTTTTGCCAACTTTCCACTCGTTTGAAGGTTTTTTCTATTTCCTTTCTAACCAACTTTTCCCCATTTCTTACCTGCTTTAACCCATTTTTGCCATTTCTAACCATTGCACACACATCTCTAACCTGCTTTAAAGCCTTTTTGGCCATTTCTAACCCGCTTTTGGCCAACTTAGGCCATTTCTAACCCGTTTTCGCACATCTCTAACCCGCTTTAAAGCTTTTTTGGCCGTTTCTAACCCGTTTTAAGCCAGCTTTGGTCATTTCTGACCCATTTTTGCACATCTCTAACCTTTTTTAAGCCGGTTTTGGCTATTTCTCACTCATCTCTGCTTACCTCTAACCCTTTTTAAACCGGTTTTGGCCATTTCTAATCCAATTTTTGTCCATTTCTAACCCGGTTTAAATCATTTTTGGCCATTTCTATCCCATTTTTGCGTGTCTAGAACCCTTTTAATGCATTTTTGACTCATTCTAAACCATTTTTGCCCACTTTCCACCCGTTTTAAGCTAGTTTTTTTTTCTGTTTCTAACCCAGTTTTCCCCATTTCTTTACCCACTTGAATCCATTTTTGGCCATTTCTAGCCCATTTTTGCACATCTCTAACCTGCTTTAAAGCAGTTTTGGCCATTTCTAACCATTTCTGGCACATTTCTAACCTCTTTTAAGCCATTCTTTGCCATTTCTAACCCATTTCTGCTCATCTCTAGCCCTTTTAAAGCCACGTTTGGGTCTTTCTACACCATTTTTTCTGACTTTCAACCTGGTTTAAGCCATTTTTCTTTCCTTTTCTAACTCATTTTTTGCCCATTGCTCACACGATTTAAACCATTTTTGGGTTTATCTAAACCATTTTTACACACTTCTAACACATTTTAAGCCATTTTTCACTATTTCTATCCCATTTTAAGGCGTTTTTGGCCATTTGTAACCCATTTTTGCATACATCTAACCCTTTTAAAGCCGTTTTTGGCTCTTTCAAAAACACTCTCTTCCGCATTCAAGTAATTATAAGCATTTTTTTTTCTTTTCTGACCCATTTTTGGCCCAGTTCTCACACGTTTTATGCCATTTTCGGCTACATCTAACCCTTTTTTACCCACTACTAACCCATTTTAACCCTTTTTTGGCTATATCTAACCCATTTTAAGCTATTTTTGGCCATTTCTAACCCTTTTTTGCTCATCTCTAGCCCCTTTTAAGCCTAATTTGGCTTTTTCTAAACCGTTCTCGCATACCTCTAACCCTTTTAAGCCGGTTTTGGCCATTTCTAATGCATTTTTTGTCCATTTTTGAGGCTTTTTAAATAAATTTTGGCCATTTCTATTCCATTTCTGCAAATCTCTAACCCTTTTAAAGCCATTTTTGGTTCTTTCTAAACCATTTCTCCCCACTTTCAACACGGTTTATGCTATTTTTTTTTTCCGTTTCTAACCCAATTTTCTGCATTTCTCACCATCTTTAATCCATTTTTTTGCCACTTCTAACCATTTTTTTTTTTTTTTTTTGCACATCTCTTACCTGCTTTAAAGCCTTTTTGGCCATTTCTAACCCATTTTTGGCCATTCTTAACCTGTTTTATGCCATTCTTGGCCATTTCTAACTCATTTTTGCACATCTCTAACCCCTTTTAAGCTACTTTTGGCCATTTCTTATCCATTTTTTGTCCATTTGTAACCCATTTTTCTCCATTTCTAACCCATTTTAAAGAGTTTTTGGCCATTTCTATCCCATTTTTGCACATCTCTAATCCTTTTTAAGCCTTTTTGGGCTATATCTTCACCATTTTTTCCCTCATTCAAAACTTTTTATGCTTTTTTTCTGTTTCTAATGCAGTTTTTCCCATTTCTCTCCCGCTTTAATCCTTTTTTGGCCATTTCTGACCAGTTTTTGCACATCTCTAACCTGCTTTAAAGCCTTTTTGGCCATTTCTATCCCAGTTTTTGCATATCTCTAACCCTTTTTAAGCCTTTTTTGGCTATACCTTAACCATTTTTGCCCTCCTTCAACTCTTATTAAGCTTTTTTTTCCCTGCTGGCCCTTCGGCTGTGGCATTAGAGTCCAAGCGCTCGTCCTCCCCTGTCACAACTCCTCTCGAAACGAGAGAGCGCACCAGAAACGTTGGATTCAAATGCACTTTTAGGAGAAAGAGTGAAGAGTGGCAGCAATGTTTGTGTCACAGTTTAAAGCTCACTGTGTGCTAAACATGATCAGCAGGAGCTTTTTTGCAAGGCACTTCTGCTGTTTTAGCCCAGTCTAAACATTCCTGATCCTCTCTCTCTGTTGCTGCTCAGCAGAGAGCGGGCACAGAGATGGTGGATTCAGTTGGTCTTTCAGGCAGGAAAGGGAGGAGTGACAGCAATGCGTGTTGCAGAGTTGCAAAGCTCGCTGTGCGCTGAAGATGATCTGCAGGAACATTTTGTCCTGGCTCTTCTGCTCTTTTAGCAGGGACAAAACGTTCCGGCTCTACTCTCTCTGCTGCTGCCCAGCAGAGAAAGGGCACAGAGATTTTGGATTCAATTGGACTTTGAGGTAGGAAAGTGAGGAGCAACCGCAATATATGTGTCACAGTTGCAAAGCTGACTAATTGCTGAAGATGCCCAGCCGGAGCTTTCACTCCTGGCTCTTCGGCTGTGGGAGCAGAGGCCAAGAGCTCGTGTTCACCTGTCACTGCTGCTGTTCAAACGAGAGAGGGCGCGAGAGACCATGGATTCAAAGGGACTATTAGGAGATGAAGTGAGGAGTGACAGCAATGTGTGTTTCAGAGTTGCAAAGCTCACTGTGCGCTGAAGATGATCAGTGGGAACTTTCTGGACTGTCTCTTCTGCTGTTTCAGCAGAGTCCAAACGTAAGTGCTATATTCTGCTACTGCTCACCAAGAGCAAGCACAGGAGATGTAGGATTCAATTGGACTTTGAGGTAGGAAAGTGAGAGGTGACAGCAATGTGTGTTTCAGAGTTGCAAAGCTCACTGTGTGCTGAAGATGCCCAGCAGCAGTTTCCCTGCTGGCCCTTCGGCTGTGGGATTAGAGTCCAAGCGCTCGTCCTCCCCTGTCACAACTCCTCTCGAAACGAGAGAGCGCACCAGAAACGTAGGATTCAAATGCACTTTTAGGAGAAAGAGTGAAGAGTGGCAGCAATGTTTGTGTCACAGTTTAAAGCTCACTGTGTGCTAAACATGATCAGCAGGAGCTTTTTTGCAAAGGCTCTTCTGCTGCTTTAGCACTGTCTCAACATTCCTGCTCTACTCTCTCTGTTGCTGCTCAGCAGAGAGCGGGCACAGAGATTGTGGATACAGTTGGTCTTTCAGGCAGGAAAGGGAGGAGTGACAGCAATGTCTGTTGCAGAGTTGCAAAGATCGCTGTGCTCTGAAGATGACCAGTGGGAACTTTCTGGACTGTCTCTTCTGCTGTTTCAGCAGAGTCCAAACGTAAGTACTATATTCTGCTACTGCTCACAAAGATCAAGCACAGGAGATGTAGGATTCAATTGGACTTTCAGGTAGGAAAGTGAGAGGTGACAGCAATGTGTGTTGCAGAGTTGCAAAGCTCACTGTGTGCTGAAGATGCCCAGCAGGAGTTTCCCTGCTGGCCCTTCGGCTGTGGGATTAGAGTCCAAGCGCTCGTCCTCCCCTGTCACAACTCCTCTCGAAACGAGAGAGCGCACCAGAAACGTTGGATTCAAATGCACTTTTAGGAGACAGAGTGAAGAGTGACAGCAATGTTTGTGTCAAAGTTCAAAGCTCGCTGTGTGCTAAACATGATAAGCAGGAGCTTTTTTGCAAGGCTCTTCTGCTGTTTTAGCACAGTCTCAACATTCCTGCTCTACTCTCTCTGTTGCTGCTCAGCAGAGAGCGGGCACAGAGATGGTGGATTCAGTTGGTCTTTCAGGCAGGAATGGGAGGAGTGACAGCAATGTCTGTTGCAGAGTTGCAAAGATCGCTGTGCTCTGAAGATGACCAGTGGGAACTTTCTGGACTGTCTCTTCTGCTGTTTCAGCAGAGTCCAAACGTAAGTGCTATATTCTGCTACTGCTCACAAAGAGCAAGCACAGGAGATGTAGGATTCAATTGGACTTTCAGGTAGGAAAGTGAGAGGTGACAGCAATGTGTGTTGCAGAGTTGCAAAGCTCACTGTGTGCTGAAGATGCCCAGCAGGAGTTTCCCTGCTGGCCCTTCGGCTGTGGGATTAGAGTCCAAGCGCTCGTCCTCCCCTGTCACAACTCCTCTCGAAACGAGAGAGCGCACCAGAAACGTTGGATTCAAATGCACTTTTAGGAGAAAGAGTGAAGAGTGGCAGCAATGTTTGTGTCACAGTTTAAAGCTCGCTGTGTGCTAAACATGATCAGCAGGAGCTTTTTTGCAAGGCTCTTCTGCTGTTTTAGCACAGTCTCAACATTCCTGCTCTACTCTCTCTGTTGCTGCTCAGCCGAGAGCGGGCACAGAGATGGTGGATTCAGTTGGTCTTTCAGGCAGGAAAGGGAGGAGTGACAGCAATGTGTGTTGCAGAGTTGCAAAGCTCACTGTGTGCTGAAGATGCCCAGCAGCAGTTTCCCTGCTGGCCCTTCGGCTGTGGGATTAGAGTCCAAGCGCTCGTCCTCCCCTGTCACAACTCCTCTTGAAGCGAGAGAGCGCACCAGAAACGTTGGATTCAAATGCACTTTTAGGAGAAAGAGTGAAGAGTGGCAGCAATGTTTGTGTCACAGTTTAAAGCTCACTGTGTGCTAAACATGATCAGCAGGAGCTTCTTTGCAAGGCACTTCTGCTGTTTTAGCCCGGTCTAAACATTCCTGCTCCTCTCTTTCTGTTGCTACTCAGCAGAGAGCGGGCACAGAGATGTTGGAATCAATTGGTCTTTCAGGCAGGAATGGGAGGAGTGACAGCAATGTGTGTTGCAGAGTTGCAAAGCTCACTGTGTGCTGAAGATGCCCAGCAGGAGTTTCCCTGCTGGCCCTTCGGCTGTGGGATTAGAGTCCAAGCGCTCGTCCTCCCCTGTCACAACTCCTCTCGAAACGAGAGAGCGCACCAGAAACGTTGGATTCAAATGCACTTTTAGGAGATAAAGTGAGGAGTGACAGCAATGTTTGTGTCACAGTTTAAAGCTCGCTGTGTGCTAAACATGATCAGCAGGAGCTTTTTTGCAAGGCTCTTCTGCTGTTTTAGCACAGTCTCAACATTCCTGCTCTACTCTCTCTGTTGCTGCTCAGCCGAGAGCGGGCACAGAGATGGTGGATTCAGTTGGTCTTTCAGGCAGGAAAGGGAGGAGTGACAGCAATGTGTGTTGCAGAGTTGCAAAGCTCACTGTGTGCTGAAGATGCCCAGCAGGAGTTTCCCTGCTGGCCCTTCGGCTGTGGGATTAGAGTCCAAGCGCTCGTCCTCCCCTGTCACAACTCCTCTCGAAACGAGAGAGCGCACCAGAAACGTTGGATTCAAATGCACTTTTAGGAGAAAGAGTGAAGAGTGACAGCAATGTTTGTGTCACAGTTTAAAGCTCACTGTGTGCTAAACATGATCAGCAGGAGCTTTTTTGCAAGGCGCTTCTGCTGTTTTAGTCCAGTCTAAACATTCCTGCTCTACTCTTTCTGTTGCTGCTCAACAGAGAGCGGGCACAGAGATGTTGGAATCAATTGGTCTTTCAGGCAGGAAAGGGAGGAGTGACAGCAATGCGTGTTGCAGAGTTGCAAAGCTCGCTGTGCGCTGAAGATGATCTGCAGGAACATTTTGTCCTGGCTCTTCTGCTCTTTTAGCAGGGACAAAACGTTCCGGCTCTACTCTCTCTGCTGCTGCCCAGCAGAGAAAGGGCCCAGAGATTTTGGATTCAATTGGACTTTGAGGTAGGAAAGTGAGGAGCAACCGCAATATATGTGTCACAGTTGCAAAGCTGACTAGTTGCTGAAGATGCCCAGCCGGAGCTTTCACTCCTGGCTCTTCGGCTGTGGGAGCAGAGGCCAAGAGCTCGCGTTCACCTGTCACTGCTGCTGTTCAAACGAGAGAGGGCGAGAGAGACCATGGATTCAAAGGGACTATTAGGGGATGAAGTGAGGAGTGACAGCAATGTGTGTTTCAGAGCTGCAAAGCTCACTGTGCGCTGAAGATGATCAGTGGGAACTTTCTGGAATGTCTCTTCTGCTGTTTCAGCAGAGTCCAAACGTAAGTGCTATATTCTGCTACTGCTCACAAAGAGCAAGCACAGGAGATGTAGGATTCAATTGGACTTTGAGGTAGGAAAGTGAGAGGTGACAGCAATGTGTGTTTCAGAGTTGCAAAGCTCACTGTGTGCTGAAGATGCCCAGCAGGAGTTTACCTGCTGGCTTTTCGGCTGTGGGATTAGATTCCAAGCGCTCGTCCTCCCCTGTCACAACTCCTCTCGAAACGAGAGAGCGCACCAGAAACGTTGGATTCAAATGCACTTTTAGGAGATAAAGTGAGGAGTGACAGCAATGTTTGTGTCACAGTTTAAAGCTCGCTGTGTGCTAAACATGATCAGCAGGAGCTTTTTTGCAAGGCTCTTCTGCTGCTTTAGCACAGTCTCAACATTCCTGCTCTACTCTCTCTGCTGCTGCTCAGCAGAGAGCGGGCACAGAGATGGTGGATTCAGTTGGTCTTTCAGGCAGGAAAGGGAGGAGTGACAGCAATGTGTGTTGCAGAGTTGCAAAGATCGCTGTGCTCTGAAGATGACCAGTGGGAGCTTTCTGGACTGTCTCTTCTGCTGTTTCAGCAGAGTCCAAACGTAAGTGCTATATTCTGCTACTGCTCACAAAGAGCAAGCACAGGAGATGTAGGATTCAATTGGGCTTTCAGGTAGGAAAGTGAGAGGTGACAGCAATGTGTGTTGCAGAGTTGCAAAGCTCACTGTGTGCTGAAGATGCCCAGCAGGAGTTTCCCTGCTGGCCCTTCGGCTGTGGGATTAGAGTCCAAGCGCTCGTCCTCCCCTGTCACAACTCCTCTCGAAACAAGAGAGCGCACCAGAAACGTTGGATTCAAATGCACTTTTAGGAGACAGAGTGAAGAGTGACAGCAATGTTTGTGTCACAGTTTAAAGCTCACTGTGTGCTAAACATGATCAGCAGGAGCTTTTTTGCAAGGCGCTTCTGCTGTTTTAGTCCAGTCTAAACATTCCTGCTCTACTCTCTCTGTTGCTGCTCAGCAGAGAGCGGGCACAGAGATGGTGGATTCAGTTGGTCTTTCAGGCAGGAAAGGGAGGAGTGACAGCAATGTCTGTTGCAGAGTTGCAAAGCTCGCTGTGCGCTGAAGATGATCTGCAGGAACATTTTGTCCTGGCTCTTCTGCTCTTTTAGCAGGGACAAAACGTTCCGGCTCTACTCTCTCTGCTGCTGCCCAGCAGAGAAAGGGCACAGTGATTTTGGATTCAATTGGACTTTGAGGTAGGAAAGTGAGGAGCAACCGCAATATATGTGTCACAGTTGCAAAGCTGACTAATTGCTGAAGATGCCCAGCCGGAGCTTTCACTCCTGGCTCTTCGGCTGTGGGAGCAGAGGCCAAGAGCTCGTGTTCACCTGTCACTGCTGCTGTTCAAACGAGAGAGGGCGCGAGAGACCATGGATTCAAAGGGACTATTAGGAGATGAAGTGAGGAGTGACAGCAATGTGTGTTTCAGCGTTGCAAAGCTCACTGCGTGCTGAAGATGATCAGTGGGAACTTTCTGGACTGTCTCTTCTGCTGTTTCAGCAGAGTCCAAACGTAAGTGCTATATTCTGCTACTGCTCACAAAGAGCAAGCACAGGAGATGTAGGATTCAATTGGACTTTGAGGTAGGAAAGTGAGAGGTGACAGCAATGTGTGTTTCAGAGTTGCAAAGCTCACTGTGTGCTGAAGATGCCCAGCAGGAGTTTACCTGCTGGCCCTTCGGCTGAGGGATTAGAGTCCAAGCGTTCGTCCTCCCCTGTCACAACTCCTCTCGAAACGAGAGAGCGCACCAGAAACGTTGGATTCAAATGCACTTTTAGGAGAAAGAGTGAAGAGTGGCAGCAATGTTTGTGTCACAGTTTAAAGCTCACTGTGTGCTAAACATGATCAGCAGGAGCTTTTTTGCAAGGCACTTCTGCTGTTTTAGCCCAGTCTAAACATTCCTGCTCCTCTCTTTCTGTTGCTGCTCAGCAGAGAGGGGGCACAGAGATGTTGGAATCAATTGGTCTTTCAGGCAGGAAAGGGAGGAGTGACAGCAATGTGTGTTGCAGAGTTGCAAAGCTCACTGTGTGCTGAAGATGCCCAGCAGGAGTTTCCCTGCTGGCCCTTCGGCTGTGGGATTAGATTCCAAGCGCTCGTCCTCCCATGTCACAACTCCTCTCGGAACGAGAGAGCGCACCAGAAACGTTGGATTCAAATGCACTTTTAGGAGATAAAGTGAGGAGTGACAGCAATGTTTGTGTCACAGTTTAAAGCTCGCTGTGTGCTAAACATGATCAGCAGGAGCTTTTTTGCAAGGCTCTTCTGCTGTTTCAGCAGAGTCCAAACGTATGTGCTATATTCTGCTACTGCTCACAAAGAGCAAGCACAGGAGATGTAGGATTCAATTGGACTTTCAGGTAGGAAAGTGAGAGGTGACAGCAATATGTGTTGCAGAGTTGCAAAGCTCACTGTGTGCTGAAGATGCCCAGCAGGAGTTTCCCTGCTGGCCCTTCGGCTGTGGGATTAGAGTCCAAGCGCTCGTCCTCCCCTGTCACAGCTCCTCTCGAAACGAGAGCGCGCACCAGAAACGTTGGATTCAAATGCACTTTTAGGAGACAGAGTGAAGAGTGACAGCAATGTTTGTGTCACAGTTCAAAGCTCGCTGTGTGCTAAACATGATAAGCAGAAGCTTTTTTGCAAGGCTCTTCTGCTGTTTTAGCACAGTCTAAACATTCCTGCTCCTCTCTTTCTGTTGCTGCTCAGCAGAGAGCGGGCACAGAGAGTTTGGAATCAATTGGACTTTCAGGTAGGAAAGTGAGAGGTGACAGCAATGTGTGTTTTAGAGTTGCAAAGCTAACTGTGTGCTGAAGATGCCCAGCAGGAGTTTCCCTGCTGGCCCTTCAGCTGTGGGATTAGAGTCCAAGCGCTCGTCCTCCCCTGTCACAACTCCTCTCGAAACGAGAGAGCGCACCAGAAACGTTGGGTTGAAATGCACTTTTAGGAGAAAGAGTGAAGAGTGGCAGCAATGTTTGTGTCACAGTTTAAAGCTCACTGTGTGCTAAACATGATCAGCAGGAGCTTTTTTGCAAGGCTCTTCTGCTGTTTTAGCACAGTCTCAACATTCCTGCTCTACTCTCTCTGTTGCTGCTCAGCCGAGAGCGGGCACAGAGATGGTGGATTCAGTTGGTCTTTCAGGCAGGAAAGGGAGGAGTGACAGCAATGCGTGTTGCAGAGTTGCAAAGCTCGCTGTGCGCTGAAGATGATCTGCAGGAACATTTTGTCCTGGCTCTTCTGCTCTTTTAGCAGGGACAAAACGTTCCGGCTCTACTCTCTCTGCTGCTGCCCAGCAGAGAAAGGGCACAGAGATTTTGGATTCAATTGGACTTTGAGGTAGGAAAGTGAGGAGCAACCGCAATATATGTGTCACAGTTGCAAAGCTGACTAATTGCTGAAGATGCCCAGCCGGAGCTTTCACTCCTGGCTCTTCGGCTGTGGGAGCAGAGGCCAAGAGCTCGTGTTCACCTGTCACTGCTGCTGTTCAAACGAGAGAGGGCGCGAGAGACCATGGATTCAAAGGGACTATTAGGAGATGAAGTGAGGAGTGACAGCAATGTGTGTTTCAGAGTTGCAAAGCTCACTGTGCGCTGAAGATGATCAGTGGGAACTTTCTGGACTGTCTCTTCTGCTGTTTCAGCAGAGTCCAAACGTAAGTGCTATATTCTGCTACTGCTCACCAAGAGCAAGCACAGGAGATGTAGGATTCAATTGGACTTTGAGGTAGGAAAGTGAGAGGTGACAGCAATGTGTGTTGCAGAGTTGCAAAGCTCACTGTGTGCTGAAGATGCCCAGCAGGAGTTTCCCTGCTGGCCCTTCGGCTGTGGGATTAGAGTCCAAGCGCTCGTCCTCCCCTGTCACAACTCCTCTCGAAACGAGAGAGCGCACCAGAAACGTTGGGTTCAAATGCACTTTTAGGAGAAAGAGTGAAGAGTGGCAGCAATGTTTGTGTCACAGTTTAAAGCTCACTGTGTTCTAAACATGATCAGCAGGAGCTTTTTTGCAAGGCACTTCTGATGTTTTAGCCCAGTCTAAACATTCCTGCTCCTCTCTTTCTGTTGCTGCTCAGCAGAGAGCGGGCACAGAGATGTTGGAATCAATTGGTCTTTCAGGCAGGAAAGGGAGGAGTGACAGCAATGTGTGTTGCAGAGTTGCAAAGCTCACTGTGTGCTGAAGATGCCCAGCAGGAGTTTCCCTGCTGGCCCTTCGGCTGTGGCATTAGAGTCCAAGCGCTCGTCCTCCCCTGTCACGACTCCTCTCGAAACGAGAGAGCGCACCAGAAACGTTGGATTCAAATGCACTTTTAGGAGATAAAGTGAGGAGTGACAGCAATGTTTGTGTCACAGTTTAAAGCTCTCTGTGTGCTAAACATGATCAGCAGGAGCTTTTTTGCAAGGCTCTTCTGCTGTTTTAGAACAGTCTCAACATTCCTGCTCTACTCTCTCTGTTGCTGCTCAGCAGAGAGCGGGCACAGAGATGGTGGATTCAGTTGGTCTTTCAGGCAGGAAAGGGAGGAGTGACAGCAATGCGTGTTGCAGAGTTGCAAAGCTCGCTGTGCGCTGAAGATGATCTGCAGGAACATTTTGTCCTGGCTCTTCTGCTCTTTTAGCAGGGACAAAACGTTCCGGCTCTACTCTCTCTGCTGCTGCCCAGCAGAGAAAGGGCACAGAGATTTTGGATTCAATTGGACTTTGAGGTAGGAAAGTGAGGAGCAACCGCAATATATGTGTCACAGTTGCAAAGCTGACTAATTGCTGAAGATGCCCAGCCGGAGCTTTCACTCCTGGCTCTTCGGCTGTGGGAGCAGAGGCCAAGAGCTCGTGTTCACCTGTCACTGCTGCTGTTCAAACGAGAGAGGGCGCGAGAGACCATGGATTCAAAGGGACTATTAGGAGATGAAGTGAGGAGTGACAGCAATGTGTGTTTCAGCGTTGCAAAGCTCACTGCGCGCTGAAGATGATCAGTGGGAACTTTCTGGACTGTCTCTTCTGCTGTTTCAGCAGAGTCCAAACGTAAGTGCTATATTCTGCTACTGCTCACAAAGAGCAAGCACAGGAGATGTAGGATTCAATTGGACTTTGAGGTAGGAAAGTGAGAGGTGACAGCAATGTGTGTTTCAGAGTTGCAAAGCTCACTGTGTGCTGAAGATGCCCAGCAGGAGTTTACCTGCTGGCCCTTCGGCTGAGGGATTAGAGTCCAAGCGTTCGTCCTCCCCTGTCACAACTCCTCTCGAAACGAGAGAGCGCACCAGAAACGCTGGATTCAAATGCACTTTTAGGAGAAAGAGTGAAGAGTGGCAGCAATGTTTGTGTCACAGTTTAAAGCTCACTGTGTGCTAAACATGATCAGCAGGAGCTTTTTTGCAAGGCACTTCTGCTGTTTTAGCCCAGTCTAAACATTCCTGCTCCTCTCTTTCTGTTGCTGCTCAGCAGAGAGCGGGCACAGAGATGTTGGAATCAATTGGTCTTTCAGGCAGGAAAGGGAGGAGTGACAGCAATGTGTGTTGCAGAGTTGCAAAGCTCACTGTGTGCTGAAGATGCCCAGCAGGAGTTTCCCTGCTGGCCCTTCGGCTGTGGGATTAGATTCCAAGCGCTCGTCCTCCCATGTCACAACTCCTCTCGAAACGAGAGAGCGCACCAGAAACGTTGGATTCAAATGCACTTTTAGGAGATAAAGTGAGGAGTGACAGCAATGTTTGTGTCACAGTTTAAAGCTCGCTGTGTGCTAAACATGATCAGCAGGAGCTTTTTTGCAAGGCTCTTCTGCTGTTTCAGCAGAGTCCAAACGTAAGTGCTATATTCTGCTACTGCTCACCAAGAGCAAGCACAGGAGATGTAGGATTCAATTGGACTTTGAGGTAGGAAAGTGAGAGGTGACAGCAATGTGTGTTGCAGAGTTGCAAAGCTCACTGTGTGCTGAAGATGCCCAGCAGGAGTTTCCCTGCTGGCCCTTCGGCTGTGGGATTAGAGTCCAAGCGCTCGTCCTCCCCTGTCACAGCTCCTCTCGAAACGAGAGCGCGCACCAGAAACGTTGGATTCAAATGCACTTTTAGGAGACAGAGTGAAGAGTGACAGCAATGTTTGTGTCACAGTTCAAAGCTCGCTGTGTGCTAAACATGATAAGCAGGAGATTTTTGCAAGGCTCTTCTGCTGTTTTAGCACAGTCTAAACATTTCTGCTCCTCTCTTTCTGTTGCTGCTCAGCAGAGAGCGGGCACAGAGAGTTTGGAATCAATTGGACTTTCAGGTAGGAAAGTGAGAGGTGACAGCAATGTGTGTTTTAGAGTTGCAAAGCTAACTGTGTGCTGAAGATGCCCAGCAGGATTTTCCCTGCTGGCCCTTCGGCTGTGGGATTAGAGTCCAAGCGCTCGTCCTCCCCTGTCACAACTCCTCTCGAAACGAGAGAGCGCACCAGAAACGTTGGGTTGAAATGCACTTTTAGGAGAAAGAGTGAAGAGTGGCAGCAATGTTTGTGTCACAGTTTAAAGCTCACTGTGTGCTAAACATGATCAGCAGGAGCTTTTTTGCAAGGCTCTTCTGCTGTTTTAGCACAGTCTCAACATTCCTGCTCTACTCTCTCTGTTGCTGCTCAGCCGAGAGCGGGCACAGAGATGGTGGATTCAGTTGGTCTTTCAGGCAGGAAAGGGAGGAGTGACAGCAATGTGTGTTGCAGAGTTGCAAAGCTCGCTGTGCGCTGAAGATGATCTGCAGGAACATTTTGTCCTGGCTCTTCTGCTCTTTTAGCAGGGACAAAACGTTCCGGCTCTACTCTCTCTGCTGCTGCCCAGCAGAGAAAGGGCACAGAGATTTTGGATTCAATTGGACTTTGAGGTAGGAAAGTGAGGAGCAACCGCAATATATGTGTCACAGTTGCAAAGCTGACTAATTGCTGAAGATGCCCAGCCGGAGCTTTCACTCCTGGCTCTTCGGCTGTGGGAGCAGAGGCCAAGAGCTCGTGTTCACCTGTCACTGCTGCTGTTCAAACGAGAGAGGGCGCGAGAGACCATGGATTCAAAGGGACTATTAGGAGATGAAGTGAGGAGTGACAGCAATGTGTGTTTCAGAGTTGCAAAGCTCACTGTGCGCTGAAGATGATCAGTGGGAACTTTCTGGACTGTCTCTTCTGCTGTTTCAGCAGAGTCCAAACGTAAGTGCTATATTCTGCTACTGCTCACCAAGAGCAAGCACAGGAGATGTAGGATTCAATTGGACTTTGAGGTAGGAAAGTGAGAGGTGACAGCAATGTGTGTTGCAGAGTTGCAAAGCTCACTGTGTGCTGAAGATGCCCAGCAGGAGTTTCCCTGCTGGCCCTTCGGCTGTGGGATTAGAGTCCAAGCGCTCGTCCTCCCCTGTCACAACTCCTCTCGAAACGAGAGAGCGCACCAGAAACGTTGGGTTCAAATGCACTTTTAGGAGAAAGAGTGAAGAGTGGCAGCAATGTTTGTGTCACAGTTTAAAGCTCACTGTGTTCTAAACATGATCAGCAGGAGCTTTTTTGCAAGGCACTTCTGATGTTTTAGCCCAGTCTAAACATTCCTGCTCCTCTCTTTCTGTTGCTGCTCAGCAGAGAGCGGGCACAGAGATGTTGGAATCAATTGGTCTTTCAGGCAGGAAAGGGAGGAGTGACAGCAATGTGTGTTGCAGAGTTGCAAAGCTCACTGTGTGCTGAAGATGCCCAGCAGGAGTTTCCCTGCTGGCCCTTCGGCTGTGGCATTAGAGTCCAAGCGCTCGTCCTCCCCTGTCACGACTCCTCTCGAAACGAGAGAGCGCACCAGAAACGTTGGATTCAAATGCACTTTAAGGAGATAAAGTGAGGAGTGACAGCAATGTTTGTGTCACAGTTTAAAGCTCTCTGTGTGCTAAACATGATCAGCAGGAGCTTTTTTGCAAGGCTCTTCTGCTGTTTTAGAACAGTCTCAACATTCCTGCTCTACTCTCTCTGTTGGTGCTCAGCCGAGAGCGGGCACAGAGATGGTGGATTCAGTTGGTCTTTCAGGCAGGAAAGGGAGGAGTGACAGCAATGCGTGTTGCAGAGTTGCAAAGATCGCTGTGCGCTGAAGATGATCTGCAGGAACATTTTGTCCTGGCTCTTCTGCTCTTTTAGCAGGGACAAAACGTTCCGGCTCTACTCTCTCTGCTGCTGCCCAGCAGAGAAAGGGCACAGAGATTTTGGATTCAATTGGACTTTGAGGTAGGAAAGTGAGGAGCAACCGCAATATATGTGTCACAGTTGCAAAGCTGACTAATTGCTGAAGATGCCCAGCCGGAGCTTTCACTCCTGGCTCTTCGGCTGTGGGAGCAGAGGCCAAGAGCTCGTGTTCACCTGTCACTGCTGCTGTTCAAACGAGAGAGGGCGCGAGAGACCATGGATTCAAAGGGACTATTAGGAGATGAAGTGAGGAGTGACAGCAATGTGTGTTTCAGCGTTGCAAAGCTCACTGCGCGCTGAAGATGATCAGTGGGAACTTTCTGGACTGTCTCTTCTGCTGTTTCAGCAGAGTCCAAACGTAAGTGCTATATTCTGCTACTGCTCACAAAGAGCAAGCACAGGAGATGTAGGATTCAATTGGACTTTGAGGTAGGAAAGTGAGAGGTGACAGCAATGTGTGTTGCAGAGTTGCAAAGCTCACTGTGTGCTGAAGATGCCCAGCAGGAGTTTCCCTGCTGGCCCTTCGGCTGTGGGATTAGAGTCCAAGCGCTCGTCCTCCCTTGTCACAACTCCTCTCGAAACGAGAGAGCGCACCAGAAACGTTGGGTTCAAATGCACTTTTAGGAGAAAGAGTGAAGAGTGGCAGCAATGTTTGTGTCACAGTTTAAAGCTCACTGTGTTCTAAACATGATCAGCAGGAGCTTTTTTGCAAGGCACTTCTGATGTTTTAGCCCAGTCTAAACATTCCTGCTCCTCTCTTTCTGTTGCTGCTCAGCAGAGAGCGGGCACAGAGATGTTGGAATCAATTGGTCTTTCAGGCAGGAAAGGGAGGAGTGACAGCAATGTGTGTTGCAGAGTTGCAAAGCTCACTGTGTGCTGAAGATGCCCAGCAGGAGTTTCCCTGCTGGCCCTTCGGCTGTGGGATTAGAGTCCAAGCGCTCGTCCTCCCCTGTCACAACCCCCTCGAAACGAGAGAGCGCACCAGAAACGTTGGATTCAAATGCACTTTTAGGAGATAAAGTGAGGAGTGACAGCAATGTTTGTGTCACAGTTTAAAGCTCTCTGTGTGCTAAACATGATCAGCAGGAGCTTTTTTGCAAGGCTCTTCTGCTGTTTTAGAACAGTCTCAACATTCCTGCTCTACTCTCTCTGTTGCTGCTCATCCGAGAGCGGGCACAGAGATGGTGGATTCAGTTGGTCTTTCAGGCAGGAATGGGAGGAGTGACAGCAATGTCTGTTGCAGAGTTGCAAAGATCGCTGTGCTCTGAAGATGACCAGTGGGAACTTTCTGGACTGTATCTTCTGCTGTTTCAGCAGAGTCCAAACGTAAGTGCTATATTCTGCTACTGCTCCCAAAGAGCAAGCACAGGAGATGTAGGATTCAATTGGACTTTGAGGTAGGAAAGTGAGAGGTGACAGCAATGTGTGTTGCAGAGTTGCAAAGCTCACTGTGTGCTGAAGATGCCCAGCAGGAGTTTCCCTGCTGGCCCTTCGGCTGTGGGATTCGAGTCCAAGCGCTCGTCCTCCCCTGTCACAACTCCTCTCGAAACGTGAGAGCGCACCAGAAACGTTGGATTCAAATGCACTTTTAGGAGAAAGAGTGAAGAGTGGCAGCAATGTTTGTGTCACAGTTTAAAGCTCACTGTGTGCTAAACATGATCAGCAGGAGCTTTTTTGCAAGGCACTTCTGCTGTTTTAGCCCAGTCTAAACATTCCTGATCCTCTCTCTCTGTTGCTGCTCAGCAGAGAGCGGGCACAGAGATGTTGGAATCAATTGGTCTTTCTGGCAAGAAAGGGAGGAGTGACAGCAATGCGTGTTGCAGAGTTGCAAAGCTCACTGTGTGCTGAAGATGCCCAGCAGCAGTTTCCCTGCTGACCCTTCGGCTGTGGGATTAGAGTCCAAGCGCTCGTCCTCCCCTGTCACAACTCCTCTCGAAACAAGAGAGCGCACCAGAAACGTTGGATTCAAATGCACTTTTAGGAGACAGAGTGAAGAGTGACAGCAATGTTTGTGTCACAGTTTAAAGCTCACTGTGTGCTAAACATGATCAGCAGGAGCTTTTTTGCAAGGCGCTTCTGCTCTTTCAGCCCAGTCTCAACATTCCTGCTCCTCTCTTTCTGTTGCTGCTCAGCAGAGAGCGGGCACAGAGATGGTGGATTCAGTTGGTCTTTCAGGCAGGAAAGGGAGGAGTGACAGCAATGCGTGTTGCAGAGTTGCAAAGCTCGCTGTGCGCTGAAGATGATCTGCAGGAACATTTTGTCCTGGCTCTTCTGCTCTTTTAGCAGGGACAAAACGTTCCGGCTCTACTCTCTCTGCTGCTGCCCAGCAGAGAAAGGGCACAGAGATTTTGGATTCAATTGGACTTTGAGGTAGGAAAGTGAGGAGCAACCGCAATATATGTGTCACAGTTGCAAAGCTGACTAATTGCTGAAGATGCCCAGCCGGAGCTTTCACTCCTGGCTCTTCAGCTGTGGGAGCAGAGGCCAAGAGCTCGTGTTCACCTGTCACTGCTGCTGTTCAAACGAGAGAGGGCGCGAGAGACCATGGATTCAAAGGGACTATTAGGAGATGAAGTGAGGAGTGACAGCAATGTGTGTTTCAGAGTTGCAAAGCTCACTGTGCGCTGAAGATGATCAGTGGGAACTTTCTGGACTGTCTCTTCTGCTGTTTCAGCAGAGTCCAAACGTAAGTGCTATATTCTGCTACTGCTCCCAAAGAGCAAGCACAGGAGATGTAGGATTCAATTGGACTTTGAGGTAGGAAAGTGAGAGGTGACAGCAATGTGTGTTTCAGAGTTGCAAAGCTCACTGTGTGCTGAAGATGCCCAGCAGGAGTTTCCCTGCTGGCCCTTCGGCTGTGGGATTCGAGTCCAAGCGCTCGTCCTCCCCTGTCACAACTCCTCTCGAAAAGAGAGAGCGCACCAGAAACGTTGGATTCAAATGCACTTTTAGGAGAAAGAGTGAAGAGTGGCAGCAATGTTTGTGTCACAGTTTAAAGCTCACTGTGTGCTAAACATGATCAGCAGGAGCTTTTTTGCAAGGCACTTCTGCTGTTTTAGCCCAGTCTAAACATTCCTGCTCCTCTCTTTCTGTTGCTGCTCAGCAGAGAGTGGGCACAGAGATGGTGGATTCAGTTGGTCTTTCAGGCAGGAAAGGGAGGAGTGACAGCAATGCGTGTTGCAGAGTTGCAAAGCTCGCTGTGCGCTGAAGATGATCTGCAGGAACATTTTGGCCTGGCTCTTCTGCTCTTTTAGCAGGGACAAAACGTTCCTGCTCTACTCTCTCTGCTGCTGCCCAGCAGAGAAAGGGCACAGAGATTTTGGATTCAATTGGACTTTGAGGTAGGAAAGTGAGGAGCAACCGCAATATATGTGTCACAGTTGCAAAGCTGACTAATTGCTGAAGATGCCCAGCCGGAGCTTTCACTCCTGGCTCTTCGGCTGTGGGAGCAGAGGCCAAGAGCTCGTGTTCACCTGTCACTGCTGCTGTTCAAACGAGAGAGGGCGCGAGAGACCATGGATTCAAAGGGACTATTAGGAGATGAAGTGAGGAGTGACAGCAATGTGTGTTTCAGAGTTGCAAAGCTCACTGTGCGCTGAAGATGATCAGTGGGAACTTTCTGGACTGTCTCTTCTGCTGTTTCAGCAGAGTCCAAACGTAAGTGCTATATTCTGCTACTGCTCACCAAGAGCAAGCACAGGAGATGTAGGATTCAATTGGACTTTGAGGTAGGAAAGTGAGAGGTGACAGCAATGTGTGTTGCAGAGTTGCAAAGCTCACTGTGTGCTGAAGATGCCCAGCAGGAGTTTCCCTGCTGGCCCTTCGGCTGTGGGATTAGAGTCCAAGCGCTCGTCCTCCCTTGTCACAACTCCTCTCGAAACGAGAGAGCGCACCAGAAACGTTGGGTTCAAATGCACTTTTAGGAGAAAGAGTGAAGAGTGGCAGCAATGTTTGTGTCACAGTTTAAAGCTCACTGTGTTCTAAACATGATCAGCAGGAGCTTTTTTGCAAGGCACTTCTGATGTTTTAGCCCAGTCTAAACATTCCTGCTCCTCTCTTTCTGTTGCTGCTCAGCAGAGAGCGGGCACAGAGATGTTGGAATCAATTGGTCTTTCAGGCAGGAAAGGGAGGAGTGACAGCAATGTGTGTTGCAGAGTTGCAAAGCTCACTGTGTGCTGAAGATGCCCAGCAGGAGTTTCCCTGCTGGCCCTTCGGCTGTGGGATTAGAGTCCAAGCGCTCGTCCTCCCCTGTCACAACCCCCTCGAAACGAGAGAGCGCACCAGAAACGTTGGATTCAAATGCACTTTTAGGAGATAAAGTGAGGAGTGACAGCAATGTTTGTGTCACAGTTTAAAGCTCTCTGTGTGCTAAACATGATCAGCAGGAGCTTTTTTGCAAGGCTCTTCTGCTGTTTTAGAACAGTCTCAACATTCCTGCTCTACTCTCTCTGTTGCTGCTCAGCCGAGAGCGGGCACAGAGATGGTGGATTCAGTTGGTCTTTCAGGCAGGAATGGGAGGAGTGACAGCAATGTCTGTTGCAGAGTTGCAAAGATCGCTGTGCTCTGAAGATGACCAGTGGGAACTTTCTGGACTGTATCTTCTGCTGTTTCAGCAGAGTCCAAACGTAAGTGCTATATTCTGCTACTGCTCCCAAAGAGCAAGCACAGGAGATGTAGGATTCAATTGGACTTTGAGGTAGGAAAGTGAGAGGTGACAGCAATGTGTGTTGCAGAGTTGCAAAGCTCACTGTGTGCTGAAGATGCCCAGCAGGAGTTTCCCTGCTGGCCCTTCGGCTGTGGGATTCGAGTCCAAGCGCTCGTCCTCCCCTGTCACAACTCCTCTCGAAACGTGAGAGCGCACCAGAAACGTTGGATTCAAATGCACTTTTAGGAGAAAGAGTGAAGAGTGGCAGCAATGTTTGTGTCACAGTTTAAAGCTCACTGTGTGCTAAACATGATCAGCAGGAGCTTTTTTGCAAGGCACTTCTGCTGTTTTAGCCCAGTCTAAACATTCCTGATCCTCTCTCTCTGTTGCTGCTCAGCAGAGAGCGGGCACAGAGATGTTGGAATCAATTGGTCTTTCTGGCAGGAAAGGGAGGAGTGACAGCAATGCGTGTTGCAGAGTTGCAAAGCTCACTGTGTGCTGAAGATGCCCAGCAGCAGTTTCCCTGCTGACCCTTCGGCTGTGGGATTAGAGTCCAAGCGCTCGTCCTCCCCTGTCACAACTCCTCTCGAAACAAGAGAGCGCACCAGAAACGTTGGATTCAAATGCACTTTTAGGAGACAGAGTGAAGAGTGACAGCAATGTTTGTGTCACAGTTTAAAGCTCACTGTGTGCTAAACATGATCAGCAGGAGCTTTTTTGCAAGGCGCTTCTGCTCTTTCAGCCCAGTCTCAACATTCCTGCTCCTCTCTTTCTGTTGCTGCTCAGCAGAGAGCGGGCACAGAGATGGTGGATTCAGTTGGTCTTTCAGGCAGGAAAGGGAGGAGTGACAGCAATGCGTGTTGCAGAGTTGCAAAGCTCGCTGTGCGCTGAAGATGATCTGCAGGAACATTTTGTCCTGGCTCTTCTGCTCTTTTAGCAGGGACAAAACGTTCCGGCTCTACTCTCTCTGCTGCTGCCCAGCAGAGAAAGGGCACAGAGATTTTGGATTCAATTGGACTTTGAGGTAGGAAAGTGGGGAGCAACCGCAATATATGTGTCACAGTTGCAAAGCTGACTAATTGCTGAAGATGCCCAGCCGGAGCTTTCACTCCTGGCTCTTCGGCTGTGGGAGCAGAGGCCAAGAGCTCGTGTTCACCTGTCACTGCTGCTGTTCAAACGAGAGAGGGCGCGAGAGACCATGGATTCAAAGGGACTATTAGGAGATGAAGTGAGGAGTGACAGCAATGTGTGTTTCAGAGTTGCAAAGCTCACTGTGCGCTGAAGATGATCAGTGGGAACTTTCTGGACTGTCTCTTCTGCTGTTTCAGCAGAGTCCAAACGTAAGTGCTATATTCTGCTACTGCTCACCAAGAGCAAGCACAGGAGATGTAGGATTCAATTGGACTTTGAGGTAGGAAAGTGAGAGGTGACAGCAATGTGTGTTGCAGAGTTGCAAAGCTCACTGTGTGCTGAAGATGCCCAGCAGGAGTTTCCCTGCTGGCCCTTCGGCTGAGGGATTAGAGTCCAAGTGCTCGTCCTCCCCTGTCACAACTCCTCTCGAAACGAGAGAGCGCACCAGAAACGTTGGGTTCAAATGCACTTTTAGGAGAAAGAGTGAAGAGTGGCAGCAATGTTTGTGTCACAGTTTAAAGCTCACTGTGTGCTAAACATGATCAGCAGGAGCTTTTTTGCAAGGCACTTCTGCTGTTTTAGCCCAGTCTAAACATTCCTGCTCCTCTCTTTCTGTTGCTGCTCAGCAGAGAGTGGGCACAGAGATGGTGGATTCAGTTGGTCTTTCAGGCAGGAAAGGGAGGAGTGACAGCAATGCGTGTTGCAGAGTTGCAAAGCTCGCTGTGCGCTGAAGATGATCTGCAGGAACATTTTGGCCTGGCTCTTCTGCTCTTTTAGCAGGGACAAAACGTTCCTGCTCTACTCTCTCTGCTGCTGCCCAGCAGAGAAAGGGCACAGAGATTTTGGATTCAATTGGACTTTGAGGTAGGAAAGTGAGGAGCAACCGCAATATATGTGTCACAGTTGCAAAGCTGACTAATTGCTGAAGATGCCCAGCCGGAGCTTTCACTCCTGGCTCTTCGGCTGTGGGAGCAGAGGCCAAGAGCTCGTGTTCACCTGTCACTGCTGCTGTTCAAACGAGAGAGGGCGCGAGAGACCATGGATTCAAAGGGACTATTAGGAGATGAAGTGAGGAGTGACAGCAATGTGTGTTTCAGAGTTGCAAAGCTCACTGTGCGCTGAAGATGATCAGTGGGAACTTTCTGGACTGTCTCTTCTGCTGTTTCAGCAGAGTCCAAACGTAAGTGCTATATTCTGCTACTGCTCACCAAGAGCAAGCACAGGAGATGTAGGATTCAATTGGACTTTGAGGTAGGAAAGTGAGAGGTGAGAGCAATGTGTGTTGCAGAGTTGCAAAGCTCACTGTGTGCTGAAGATGCCCAGCAGGAGTTTCCCTGCTGGCCCTTCGGCTGTGGGATTAGAGTCCAAGCGCTCGTCCTCCCTTGTCACAACTCCTCTCGAAACGAGAGAGCGCACCAGAAACGTTGGGTTCAAATGCACTTTTAGGAGAAAGAGTGAAGAGTGGCAGCAATGTTTGTGTCACAGTTTAAAGCTCACTGTGTTCTAAACATGATCAGCAGGAGCTTTTTTGCAAGGCACTTCTGATGTTTTAGCCCAGTCTAAACATTCCTGCTCCTCTCTTTCTGTTGCTGCTCAGCAGAGAGCGGGCACAGAGATGTTGGAATCAATTGGTCTTTCAGGCAGGAAAGGGAGGAGTGACAGCAATGTGTGTTGCAGAGTTGCAAAGCTCACTGTGTGCTGAAGATGCCCAGCAGGAGTTTCCCTGCTGGCCCTTCGGCTGTGGGATTAGAGTCCAAGCGCTCGTCCTCCCCTGTCACAACCCCCTCGAAACGAGAGAGCGCACCAGAAACGTTGGATTCAAATGCACTTTTAGGAGATAAAGTGAGGAGTGACAGCAATGTTTGTGTCACAGTTTAAAGCTCTCTGTGTGCTAAACATGATCAGCAGGAGCTTTTTTGCAAGGCTCTTCTGCTGTTTTAGAACAGTCTCAACATTCCTGCTCTACTCTCTCTGTTGCTGCTCAGCCGAGAGCGGGCACAGAGATGGTGGATTCAGTTGGTCTTTCAGGCAGGAATGGGAGGAGTGACAGCAATGTCTGTTGCAGAGTTGCAAAGATCGCTGTGCTCTGAAGATGACCAGTGGGAACTTTCTGGACTGTATCTTCTGCTGTTTCAGCAGAGTCCAAACATAAGTGCTATATTCTGCTACTGCTCCCAAAGAGCAAGCACAGGAGATGTAGGATTCAATTGGACTTTGAGGTAGGAAAGTGAGAGGTGACAGCAATGTGTGTTGCAGAGTTGCAAAGCTCACTGTGTGCTGAAGATGCCCAGCAGGAGTTTCCCTGCTGGCCCTTCGGCTGTGGGATTCGAGTCCAAGCGCTCGTCCTCCCCTGTCACAACTCCTCTCGAAACGTGAGAGCGCACCAGAAACGTTGGATTCAAATGCACTTTTAGGAGAAAGAGTGAAGAGTGGCAGCAATGTTTGTGTCACAGTTTAAAGCTCACTGTGTGCTAAACATGATCAGCAGGAGCTTTTTTGCAAGGCACTTCTGCTGTTTTAGCCCAGTCTAAACATTCCTGATCCTCTCTCTCTGTTGCTGCTCAGCAGAGAGCGGGCACAGAGATGTTGGAATCAATTGGTCTTTCTGGCAAGAAAGGGAGGAGTGACAGCAATGTGTGTTGCAGAGTTGCAAAGCTCACTGTGTGCTGAAGATGCCCAGCAGGAGTTTCCCTGCTGGCCCTTCGGCTGTGGCATTAGAGTCCAAGCGCTCGTCCTCCCCTGTCACAACTCCTCTCGAAACGAGAGAGCGCACCAGAAACGTTGGATTCAAATGCACTTTTAGGAGATAAAGTGAGGAGTGACAGCAATGTTTGTGTCACAGTTTAAAGCTCACTGTGTGCTAAACATGATCAGCAGGAGCTTTTTTGCAAGGCGCTTCTGCTCTTTCAGCCCAGTCTCAACATTCCTGCTCCTCTCTTTCTGTTGCTGCTCAGCAGAGAGCGGGCACAGAGATGGTGGATTCAGTTGGTCTTTCAGGCAGGAAAGGGAGGAGTGACAGCAATGCGTGTTGCAGAGTTGCAAAGCTCGCTGTGCGCTGAAGATGATCTGCAGGAACATTTTGTCCTGGCTCTTCTGCTCTTTTAGCAGGGACAAAACGTTCCGGCTCTACTCTCTCTGCTGCTGCCCAGCAGAGAAAGGGCACAGAGATTTTGGATTCAATTGGACTTTGAGGTAGGAAAGTGGGGAGCAACCGCAATATATGTGTCACAGTTGCAAAGCTGACTAATTGCTGAAGATGCCCAGCCGGAGCTTTCACTCCTGGCTCTTCGGCTGTGGGAGCAGAGGCCAAGAGCTCGTGTTCACCTGTCACTGCTGCTGTTCAAACGAGAGAGGGCGCGAGAGACCATGGATTCAAAGGGACTATTAGGAGATGAAGTGAGGAGTGACAGCAATGTGTGTTTCAGAGTTGCAAAGCTCACTGTGCGCTGAAGATGATCAGTGGGAACTTTCTGGACTGTCTCTTCTGCTGTTTCAGCAGAGTCCAAACGTAAGTGCTATATTCTGCTACTGCTCACCAAGAGCAAGCACAGGAGATGTAGGATTCAATTGGACTTTGAGGTAGGAAAGTGAGAGGTGACAGCAATGTGTGTTGCAGAGTTGCAAAGCTCACTGTGTGCTGAAGATGCCCAGCAGGAGTTTCCCTGCTGGCCCTTCGGATGTGGGATTAGAGTCCAAGTGCTCGTCCTCCCCTGTCACAACTCCTCTCGAAACGAGAGAGCGCACCAGAAACGTTGGGTTCAAATGCACTTTTAGGAGAAAGAGTGAAGAGTGGCAGCAATGTTTGTGTCACAGTTTAAAGCTCACTGTGTTCTAAACATGATCAGCAGGAGCTTTTTTGCAAGGCACTTCTGATGTTTTAGCCCAGTCTAAACATTCCTGCTCCTCTCTTTCTGTTGCTGCTCAGCAGAGAGCGGGCACAGAGATGTTGGAATCAATTGGTCTTTCAGGCAGGAAAGGGAGGAGTGACAGCAATGTGTGTTGCAGAGTTGCAAAGCTCACTGTGTGCTGAAGATGCCCAGCAGGAGTTTCCCTGCTGGCCCTTCGGCTGTGGCATTAGAGTCCAAGCGCTCGTCCTCCCCTGTCACAACTCCTCTCGAAACGAGAGAGCGCACCAGAAACGTTGGATTCAAATGCACTTTTAGGAGATAAAGTGAGGAGTGACAGCAATGTTTGTGTCACAGTTTAAAGCTCTCTGTGTGCTAAACATGATCAGCAGGAGCTTTTTTGCAAGGCTCTTCTGCTGTTTTAGAACAGTCTCAACATTCCTGCTCTACTCTCTCTGTTGCTGCTCAGCCGAGAGCGGGCACAGAGATGGTGGATTCAGTTGGTCTTTCAGGCAGGAATGGGAGGAGTGACAGCAATGTCTGTTGCAGAGTTGCAAAGCTCACTGTGTGCTGAAGATGCCCAGCAGGAGTTTCCCTGCTGGCCCTTCGGCTGTGGGATTCGAGTCCAAGCGCTCGTCCTCCCCTGTCACAACTCCTCTCGAAACGAGAGAGCGCACCAGAAACGTTGGATTCAAATGCACTTTTAGGAGAAAGAGTGAAGAGTGGCAGCAATGTTTGTGTCACAGTTTAAAGCTCACTGTGTGCTAAACATGATCAGCAGGAGCTTTTTTGCAAGGCACTTCTGCTGTTTTAGCCCAGTCTAAACATTCCTGATCCTCTCTCTCTGTTGCTGCTCAGCAGAGAGCGGGCACAGAGATGGTGGATTCAGTTGGTCTTTCAGGCAGGAAAGGGAGGAGTGACAGCAATGTGTGTTGCAGAGTTGCAAAGCTCGCTGTGCGCTGAAGATGATCTGCAGGAACATTTTGTCCTGGCTCTTCTGCTCTTTTAGCAGGGACAAAACGTTCCGGCTCTACTCTCTCTGCTGCTGCCCAGCAGAGAAAGGGCACAGAGATTTTGGATTCAATTGGACTTTGAGGTAGGAAAGTGAGGAGCAACCGCAATATATGTGTCACAGTTGCAAAGCTGACTAATTGCTGAAGATGCCCAGCCGGAGCTTTCACTCCTGGCTCTTCGGCTGTGGGAGCAGAGGCCAAGAGCTCGTGTTCACCTGTCACTGCTGCTGTTCAAACGAGAGAGGGCGCGAGAGACCATGGATTCAAAGGGACTATTAGGAGATGAAGTGAGGAGTGACAGCAATGTGTGTTTCAGAGTTGCAAAGCTCACTGTGCGCTGAAGATGATCAGTGGGAACTTTCTGGACTGTCTCTTCTGCTGTTTCAGCAGAGTCCAAACGTAAGTGCTATATTCTGCTACTGCTCACCAAGAGCAAGCACAGGAGATGTAGGATTCAATTGGACTTTGAGGTAGGAAAGTGAGAGGTGACAGCAATGTGTGTTGCAGAGTTGCAAAGCTCACTGTGTGCTGAAGATGCCCAGCAGGAGTTTCCCTGCTGGCCCTTCGGATGTGGGATTAGAGTCCAAGCGCTCGTCCTCCCCTGTCACAACTCCTCTCGAAACGAGAGAGCGCACCAGAAACGTTGGGTTCAAATGCACTTTTAGGAGAAAGAGTGAAGAGTGGCAGCAATGTTTGTGTCACAGTTTAAAGCTCACTGTGTTCTAAACATGATCAGCAGGAGCTTTTTTGCAAGGCACTTCTGATGTTTTAGCCCGGTCTAAACATTCCTGCTCCTCTCTTTCTGTTGCTGCTCAGCAGAGAGCGGGCACAGAGATGTTGGAATCAATTGGTCTTTCAGGCAGGAAAGGGAGGAGTGACAGCAATGTGTGTTGCAGAGTTGCAAAGCTCACTGTGTGCTGAAGATGCCCAGCAGGAGTTTCCCTGCTGGCCCTTCGGCTGTGGCATTAGAGTCCAAGCGCTCGTCCTCCCCTGTCACAACTCCTCTCGAAACGAGAGAGCGCACCAGAAACGTTGGATTCAAATGCACTTTTAGGAGATAAAGTGAGGAGTGACAGCAATGTTTGTGTCACAGTTGAAAGCTCTCTGTGTGCTAAACATGATCAGCAGGAGCTTTTTTGCAAGGCTCTTCTGCTGTTTTAGAACAGTCTCAACATTCCTGCTCTACTCTCTCTGTTGCTGCTCAGCCGAGAGCGGGCACAGAGATGGTGGATTCAGTTGGTCTTTCAGGCAGGAATGGGAGGAGTGACAGCAATGTCTGTTGCAGAGTTGCAAAGCTCACTGTGTGCTGAAGATGCCCAGCAGGAGTTTCCCTGCTGGCCCTTCGGCTGTGGGATTCGAGTCCAAGCGCTCGTCCTCCCCTGTCACAACTCCTCTCGAAACGAGAGAGCGCACCAGAAACGTTGGATTCAAATGCACTTTTAGGAGAAAGAGTGAAGAGTGGCAGCAATGTTTGTGTCACAGTTTAAAGCTCACTGTGTGCTAAACATGATCAGCAGGAGCTTTTTTGCAAGGCACTTCTGCTGTTTTAGCCCAGTCTAAACATTCCTGATCCTCTCTCTCTGTTGCTGCACAGCAGAGAGCGGGCACAGAGATGTTGGAATCAATTGGTCTTTCTGGCAAGAAAGGGAGGAGTGACAGCAATGCGTGTTGCAGAGTTGCAAAGCTCACTGTGTGCTGAAGATGCCCAGCAGCAGTTTCCCTGCTGACCCTTCGGCTGTGGGATTAGAGTCCAAGCGCTCGTCCTCCCCTGTCACAACTCCTCTCGAAACAAGAGAGCGCACCAGAAACGTTGGATTCAAATGCACTTTTAGGAGACAGAGTGAAGAGTGACAGCAATGTTTGTGTCACAGTTTAAAGCTCACTGTGTGCTAAACATGATCAGCAGGATCTTTTTTGCAAGGCGCTTCTGCTCTTTTAGCCCAGTCTAAACATTCCTGCTCCTCTCTTTCTGTTGCTGCTCAGCAGAGAGCGGGCACAGACATGGTGGATTCAGTTGGTCTTTCAGGCAGGAAAGGGAGGAGTGACAGCAATGCGTGTTGCAGAGTTGCAAAGCTCGCTGTGCGCTGAAGATGATCTGCAGGAACATTTTGTCCTGGCTCTTCTGCTCTTTTAGCAGGGACAAAACGTTCCGGCTCTACTCTCTCTGCTACTGCCCAGCAGAGAAAGGGCCCAGAGATTTTGGATTCAATTGGACTTTGAGGTAGGAAAGTGAGGAGCAACCGCAATATATGTGTCACAGTTGCAAAGCTGACTAGTTGCTGAAGATGCCCAGCCGGAGCTTTCACTCCTGGCTCTTCGGCTGTGGGAGCAGAGGCCAAGAGCTCGTGTTCACCTGTCACTGCTGCTGTTCAAACGAGAGAGGGCGCGAGAGACCATGGATTCAAAGGGACTATTAGGAGATGAAGTGAGGAGTGACAGCAATGTGTGTTTCAGAGTTGCAAAGCTCACTGTGCGCTGAAGATGATCAGTGGGAACTTTCTGGACTGTCTCTTCTGCTGTTTCAGCAGAGTCCAAACGTAAGTGCTATATTCTCCTACTGCTCACCAAGAGCAAGCACAGGAGATGTAGGATTCAATTGGACTTTGAGGTAGGAAAGTGAGAGGTGACAGCAATGTGTGTTTCAGAGTTGCAAAGCTCACTGTGTGCTGAAGATGCCCAGCAGGAGTTTCCCTGCTGGCCCTTCGGCTGTGGGATTAGAGTCCAAGCGCTCGTCCTCCCCTGTCACAACTCCTCTCGAAACGAGAGAGCGCACCAGAAACGTTGGATTCAAATGCACTTTTAGGAGATAAAGTGAGGAGTGACAGCAATGTTTGTGTCACAGTTTAAAGCTCGCTGTGTGCTAAACATGATCAGCAGGAGCTTTTTTGCAAGGCACTTCTGCTGTTTTAGCCCAGTCTAAACATTCCTGATCCTCTCTTTCTGTTGCTGCTCAGCAGAGAGCGGGCACAGAGATGTTGGAATCAATTGGTCTTTCTGGCAAGAAAGGGAGGAGTGACAGCAATGCGTGTTGCAGAGTTGCAAAGCTCACTGTGTGCTGAAGATGCCCAGCAGGAGTTTCCCTGCTGGCCCTTCGGCTGTGGGATTAGAGTCCAAGCGCTCGTCCTCCCCTGTCACAACTCCTCTCGAAACGAGAGAGCGCACCAGAAACGTTGGATTCAAATGCACTTTTAGGAGATAAAGTGAGGAGTGACAGCAATGTTTGTGTCACAGTTTAAAGCTCGCTGTGTGCTAAACATGATCAGCAGGAGCTTTTTTGCAAGGCACTTCTGCTGTTTTAGCCCAGTCTAAACATTCCTGATCCTCTCTTTCTGTTGCTGCTCAGCAGAGAGCGGGCACAGAGATGTTGGAATCAATTGGTCTTTCTGGCAGGAAAGGGAGGAGTGACAGCAATGCGTGTTGCAGAGTTGCAAAGCTCACTGTGTGCTGAAGATGCCCAGCAGCAATTTCCCTGCTGACCCTTCGGCTGTGGGATTAGAGTCCAAGCGCTCGTCCTCCCCTGTCACAACCCCTCTCGAAACAAGAGAGCGCACCAGAAACGTTGGATTCAAATGCACTTTTAGGAAAAAGAGTGAAGAGTGACAGCAATGTTTGCGTCAGAGTTTAAAGCTCACTGTGTGCTAAACATGGTCAGCAGGAGCTTTTTTGCTAGGCTCTTCTGCTGTTTTAGCACAGTCTAAACATTGCTGCTCTACTCTCTCTGTTGCTGCTCAGCAGAGAGAGAGCACAGAGATGTTGGATTCAATTGGTCTTTCAGGCAGGAAAGGGAGGAGTGACAGCAATGTATGTTGCAGAGTTGCAAAGCTCGCTGTGCGCTCAAGATGATCTGTAGGAACATTTTGGCCTGGCTTTCCTGCTCTACTTACTCTTGCTGCAGCTCACAGAGAGCGTGCACTGGAGAGGTTGTATTCAAACGGTCTTTTTGGAGAAATAGTGAAGAGTGACAGCAATGTTTGTGTCACAGTTGCAAAGCTCACTGTTTGCTATAGATGACCAGCAGGAGGTTTTTCGCAAGGCTCTTCTGCTGTTTTAGCACAGTCTAAACATTGCTGCTCTACTCTCTCTGTTGCTGCTCAGCAGAGAGCTGGCACAGAGATGTTGGATTCAACTGGTCTTTCAGGCAGGAAAGGGAGGAGTGTCAGCAATGTGTGTTGCAGAGTTGCAAAGCTCGCTGTGCGCTGACGATGATGAGCAGGAACATTTTGGCCTGGCTCTTCTGCTCTTTCAGAAGAGTCTAAACGTTCCTGCTCTACTCACTGTGCTGCTGCTCAGAAAGAGCGGGCCCTGGAAAGGTTGCATTCAAATGGACTTTTAGGAGATAAAGTGACAGTAATGTGTGTGTCACAGTTGCAAAGCTCACTATGTGCTGAAGATGATCAGCAGGAACTTTGTGCATGTCTCTTCTGCTGTTTCAGCAGAGACCAAACGTAACTGCTATATTCTGCTGCTGCTGACAAAGAGCAAGCACAGGAGTTGTAGGATTCAATTGGACTTTCAGGTAGGAAAGTGAGGGGTGACAGCAATGTGTGTGACACAGTTTCAAAGCTCACTGTGCGCTGAAGATGCCCAGCCGGACTTTCCCTGCTGGCCCATCGGCTGTGGGATTAGAGGTCAAGCGCTTCGTGTTCCCCTGTCACAACTGCTCTTGAAAGGAGAGAGGGCACCAGAAACGTTGGATTCAAATGCACTTTTAGGAGATAAAGTGACCAGTGACAGCAATGTTTGTGTCACAGTGGCAAAGCTCTGTGCTAAACATGTTCAGCAGGAGCGTTTTTGGCAAGGCTCTTCTGCTGTTTTAGCACAGACTAAACATTGAAAGTCCAATTGAATATAGAAGTGGCAAAAAAATGGATTAAAGATGGTGAGAAATGCAGAAAACTGGGTTAGAAACGGAAAAAAAATAGCATAAACCGTGTTGAAAGTGGGGAGAAATGGTTTAGAAAGAACCAAAAATGGCTTTAAAAGGGTTAGAGATTTGCAGAAATGGAATAGAAATGGCCAAAATTTATTTAAAAAGCTTCAAAAATGGACAAAAATGCATTAGAAATGGCCAAAACCGGCTTAAAAGGGTTAGAGGTATGCGAGAACAGTTTAGAAAAAGCCAAATTAGGCTTAAAAGGGGCTAGAGATGAGCAAAAAAGGGTTAGAAATGGCCAAAAATAGCTTAAAATGGGTTAGATATAGCCAAAAAAGGGTTAAAATGGGTTAGTAGTGGGTAAAAAAGGGTTAGATGTAGCCGAAAATGGCATAAAACGTGTGAGAACTGGGCCAAAAATGGGTCAGAAAAGAAAAAAAAATGCTTATAATTACTTGAATGTGGAAGAAAGTGTTTTAGAAAGAGCCAAAAACGGCTTTAAAAGGGTTAGATGTATGCAAAAATGGGTTACAAATGGCGAAAAACGCCTTAAAATGGGATAGAAATAGTGAAAAATGGCTTAAAATGTGTTAGAAGTGTGTAAAAATGGTTTAGATAAACCCAAAAATGGTTTAAATCGTGTGAGCAATGGGCAAAAAATGAGTTAGAAAAGGAAAGAAAAATGGCTTAAACCAGGTTGAAAGTCAGAAAAAATGGTGTAGAAAGACCCAAACGTGTCTTTAAAAGGGCTAGAGATGAGCAGAAATGGGTTAGAAATGGCAAAGAATGGCTTAAAAGAGGTTAGAGATGTGCCAGAAATGGTTAGAAATGGCCAAAACTGCTTTAAAGCAGGTTAGAGATGTGCAAAAATGGGCTAGAAATGGCCAAAAATGGATTCAAGTGGGTAAAGAAATGGGGAAAACTGGGTTAGAAACAGAAAAAAACTAGCTTAAAACGGGTGGAAAGTGGGAAAAAGTGGTTTAGAATGAGTCAAAAATGCATTAAAAGGGTTCTAGACACGCAAAAATGGGATAGAAATGGCCAAAAATGATTTAAAACGGGTTAGAAATGTTCAAAAATTGGATTAGAAATGGCCAAAACCGGTTTAAAAAGGGTTAGAGGTAAGCAGAGATGAGTGAGAAATAGCCAAAACCGGCTTAAAAAAGGTTAGAGATGTGCAAAAATGGGTCAGGAATGACCAAAGCTGGCTTAAAATGGGTTAGAAACGGCCAAAAAAGCTTTAAAGCGGGTAAGAGTTGTGCGAAAACGGGTTAGAAATGGCCTAAGTTGGCCAAAAGCGGGTTAGAAATGGCCAAAAAGGCTTTAAAGCAGGTTAGAGATGTGTGTGCAATGGTTAGAAATGGCAAAAATGGGTTAAAGCAGGTAAGAAATGGGGAAAACTTGGTTAGAAAGGGAAGAGAAAAAACCTTAAAACGAGTGGAAAGTTGGCAAAAATCGTTCAGGTAGAGCAAAAAAGGCTTAAAAAGGGTTAGAGCTGAGGAAAAATGGGTTATAAATGGCCAAAAGCGGCTTAAAGGTGGTTAGATAGGGGTAAAACTGGGGTAGGAATGGCCAAAAATTGCTTAAAATGGGTTAGAAGTTTGCAAAACTGTGCTAGAAATGGCCCAAAAGGTTTAAATTGGGACAGAAATGGTGAAAAATGGCTTAAAATGCGTTAGGAGAGAGCAAAAATGGGTTAGATATAGCCGAAAACGGTTTAAATCGTGTGAGAAACAGGCAAAAAATGAGTTAGAAAAGAACTAAAAATGGCTTAAAACGGGTTGAGAGCGAGAAAACATCGTGTAGAAAGAGGCAAAAATGGCTTTAAAAGGGTTAGAGATGTGCAAAAATGGGTTAGAAATGGCAAAAAATGGCTTAAAAGGGCTTATAGATGTGCCAAAAATGGTTGGAAATGGCCAAAAATGCTTTAAAGCAGGTTAGAGATGTGTAAAAGTGGGTTAGAAATGGCCTAAAATGGATTAAAGCGGGTAATAATTGGGAGAAACTGTGTTAGAAACTGAAGAAAAAAAAGCTTAATAAGAGTTGAAGGAGGGCAAAAATGGTTAAGGTATAGCCAAAAAAGGCTTAAAAAGGGTTAGAGATATGCAAAAACTGGGATAGAAATGGCCAAAAAGGCTTTAAAGCAGGTTAGAGATGTGCAAAAACTGGTCAGAAATGGCCAAAAATGGATTAAAGCGGGAGAGAAATGGGAAAAACTGCATTGGAAACAGAAAAAAAGCATAAAAAGTTTTGAATGAGGGAAAAAATGGTGAAGATATAGCCCAAAAAGGCTTAAAAAGGATTAGAGATGTGCAAAAATGAGATAGAAATGGCCAAAAACTCTTTAAAATGTGTTAGAAATGGAGAAAAATGGGTTAGAAATGGACAAAAAATGGATAAGAAATGGCCAAAATTTACTTAAAAGGGGTTAGAGATGTGCAAAAATGAGTTAGAAATGGCCAAGAATGGCATAAAACAGGTTAAGAATGGCCAAAAAGGCTTTAAAGCAGGTAAGAGATGTGCAAAAAAAAAAAAATTAAAATGGTTAGAAGTGGCAAAAAAATGGATTAAAGATGGTGAGAAATGCAGAAAACTGGGTTAGAAACGGAAAAAAAAAAATAGCATAAACCGTGTTGAAAGTGGGGAGAAATGGTTTAGAAAGAACCAAAAATGGCTTTAAAAGGGTTAGAGATTTGCAGAAATGGAATAGAAATGGCCAAAATTTATTTAAAAAGCCTCAAAAATGGACAAAAAATGCATTAGAAATGGCTAAAACCGGCTTAAAAGGGTTAGAGGTATGCGAGAACGGTTTAGAAAAAGCCAAATTAGGCTTAAAAGGGGCTAGAGATGAGCAAAAAAGGGTTAGAAATGGCCAAAAATAGCTTAAAATGGGTTAGATATAGCCAAAAAAGGGTTAAAATGGGTTAGTAGTGGGTAAAAAAGGGTTAGATGTAGCCGAAAATGGCATAAAACGTGTGAGAACTGGGCCAAAAATGGGTCAGAAAAGAAAAAAAAATGCTTATAATTACTTGACTGCGGAAGAGAGTGTTTTAGAAAGAGCCAAAAACGGCTTTAAAAGGGTTAGATGTATGCAAAAATGGGTTACAAATGGCCAAAAACGCCTTAAAATGGGATAGAAATAGTGAAAAATGGCTTAAAATGTGTTAGAAGTGTGTAAACATGGTTTAGATAAACCCAAAAATGGTTTAAATCGTGTGAGCAATGGGCAAAAAATGAGTTAGAAAAGGAAAGAAAAACGGCTTAAACCAGGTTGAAAGTCAGAGAAAATGGTGTAGAAAGACCCAAACGTGTCTTTAAAAGGGCTAGAGATGAGCAGAAATGGGTTAGAAATGGCAAAGAATGGCTTAAAAGAGGTTAGAGATGTGCCAGAAATGGTTAGAAATGGCCAAAACTGCTTTAAAGCAGGTTAGAGATGTGCAAAAATGGGCTAGAAATGGCCAAAAATGGATTCAAGTGGGTAAAGAAATGGGGAAAACTGGGTTAGAAACAGAAAAAAAAACTAGCTTAAAACGGGTGGAAAGTGGGCAAAAATGGTTTAGAATGAGTCAAAAATGCATTAAAAGGGTTCTAGACACGCAAAAATGGGATAGAAATGGCCAAAAATGATTTAAAACGGGTTAGAAATGTTCAAAAATTGGATTAGAAATGGCCAAAACCGGTTTAAAAAGGGTTAGAGATGTGCAAAAATGGGTCAGAAATGACCAAAGCTGGCTTAAAACGGGTTAGAAACGGCCAAAAAAGCTTTAAAGCGGGTAAGAGATGTGCGAAAACGGGTTAGAAATGGCCTAAGTTGGCCAAAAGCGGGTTAGAAATGGCCAAAAAGGCTTTAAAGCAGGTTAGAGATGTGTGTGCAATGGTTAGAAATGGCAAAAATGGGTTAAAGCAGGTAAGAAATGGGGAAAACTTGGTTAGAAAGGGAAGAGAAAAAACCTTCAAACGAGTGGAAAGTTGGCAAAAATCGTTCAGGTAGAGCAAAAGAGGCTTAAAAAGGGTTAGAGCTGAGGAAAAATGGGTTATAAATGGCCAAAAGCGGCTTAAAGGTGGTTAGATAGGGGTAAAACCGGGGTAGGAATGGCCAAAAATTGCTTAAAATGGGTTAGAAGTTTGCAAAACTGTGCTAGAAATGGCCCAAAAGGTTTAAATTGGGACAGAAATGGTGAAAAATGGCTTAAAATGCGTTAGGAGTGAGCAAAAATGGGTTAGATATAGCCGAAAACGGTTTAAATCGTGTGAGAAACAGGCAAAAAATGAGTTAGAAAAGAACTAAAAATGGCTTAAAACGGGTTGAGAGCGAGAAAACATCGTGTAGAAAGAGGCAAAAATGGCTTTAAAAGGGTTAGAGATGTGCAAAAATGGGTTAGAAATGGCAAAAAATGGCTTAAAAGGGCTTATAGATGTGCCAAAAATGGTTGGAAATGGCCAAAAATGCTTTAAAGCAGGTTAGAGATGTGTAAAAGTGGGTTAGAAATGGCCTAAAATGGATTAAAGCGGGTAATAATTGGGAGAAACTGTGTTAGAAACTGAAGAAAAAAAAGCTTAATAAGAGTTGAAGGAGGGCAAAAATGGTTAAGGTATAGCCAAAAAAGGCTTAAAAAGGGTTAGAGATATGCAAAAACTGGGATAGAAATGGCCAAAAAGGCTTTAAAGCAGGTTAGAGATGTGCAAAAACTGGTCAGAAATGGCCAAAAAAGGATTAAAGCGGGAGAGAAATGGGAAAAACTGCATTGGAAACAGAAAAAAAAGCATAGAAAGTTTTGAATGAGGGAAAAAATGGTGAAGATATAGCCCAAAAAGGCTTAAATAGGATTAGAGATGTGCAAAAATGGGATAGAAATGGCCAAAAACTCTTTAAAATGTGTTAGAAATGGAGAAAAATGGGTTAGAAATGGATAAAAAATGGATAAGAAATGGCCAAAAGTAGCTTAAAAGGGGTTAGAGATGTGCAAAAATGAGTTAGAAATGGCCAAGAATGGCATAAAACAGGTTAAGAATGGCCAAAAATGGGTTAGAAATGGCCAAAAAGGCTTTAAAGCAGGTAAGAGATGTGTAAAAAAAAAAAAAAAATGGTTAGAAGTGGCAAAAAAATGGATTAAAGATGGTGAGAAATGCAGAAAACTGGGTTAGAAACGGAAAAAAAAAAAATAGCATAAACTGTGTTGAAAGTGGGGAGAAATGGTTTAGAAAGAACCAAAAATGGCTTTAAAAGGGTTAGAGATTTGCAGAAATGGAATAGAAATGGCCAAAATTTATTTAAAAAGCCTCAAAAATGGACAAAAAATGCATTAGAAATGGCCAAAACCGGCTTAAAAGGGTTAGAGGTATGCGAGAACGGTTTAGAAAAAGCCAAATTAGGCTTAAAAGGGGCTAGAGATGAGCAAAAAAGGGTTAGAAATGGCCAAAAATAGCTTAAAATGGGTTAGATATAGCCAAAAAAGGGTTAAAATGGGTTAGTAGTGGGTAAAAAAGGGTTAGATGTAGCCGAAAATGGCATAAAACGTGTGAGAACTGGGCCAAAAATGGGTCAGAAAAGAAAAAAAAAATGCTTATAATTACTTGACTGCGGAAGAGAGTGTATTAGAAAGAGCCAAAAACGGCTTTAAAAGGGTTAGATGTATGCAAAAATGGGTTACAAATGGCCAAAAAAGCCTTAAAATGGGATAGAAATAGTGAAAAATGGCTTAAAATGTGTTAGAAGTGTGTAAACATGGTTTAGATAAACCCAAAAATGGTTTAAATCGTGTGAGCAATGGGCAAAAAATGAGTTAGAAAAGGAAAGAAAAACGGCTTAAACCAGGTTGAAAGTCAGAGAAAATGGTGTAGAAAGACCCAAACGTGTCTTTAAAAGGGCTAGAGATGAGCAGAAATGGGTTAGAAATGGCAAATAATGGCTTAAAAGAGGTTAGAGATGTGCCAGAAATGGTTAGAAATGGCCAAAACTGCTTTAAAGCAGGTTAGAGATGTGCAAAAATGGGCTAGAAATGGCCAAAAATGGATTCAAGTGGGTAAAGAAATGGGGAAAACTGGGTTAGAAACAGAAAAAAAAACTAGCTTAAAACGGGTGGAAAGTGGGCAAAAATGGTTTAGAATGAGTCAAAAATGCATTAAAAGGGTTCTAGACACGCAAAAATGGGATAGAAATGGCCAAAAATGATTTAAAACGGGTTAGAAATGTTCAAAAATTGGATTAGAAATGGCCAAAACCGGTTTAAAAAGGGTTAGAGGTAAGCAGAGATGAGTGAGAAATAGCCAAAACCGGCTTAAAAAAGGTTAGAGATGTGCAAAAATGGGTCAGAAATGACCAAAGCTGGCTTAAAACGGGTTAGAAACGGCCAAAAAAGCTTTAAAGCGGGTAAGAGATGTGCGAAAACGGGTTAGAAATGGCCTAAGTTGGCCAAAAGCGGGTTAGAAATGGCCAAAAAGGCTTTAAAGCAGGTTAGAGATGTGTGTGCAATGGTTAGAAATGGCAAAAATGGGTTAAAGCAGGTAAGAAATGGGGAAAACTTGGTTAGAAAGGGAAGAGAAAAAACCTTCAAACGAGTGGAAAGTTGGCAAAAATCGTTCAGGTAGAGCAAAAAAAGGCTTAAAAAGGGTTAGAGCTGAGGAAAAATGGGTTATAAATGGCCAAAAGCGGCTTAAAGGTGGTTAGATAGGGGTAAAACTGGGGTAGGAATGGCCAAAAATTGCTTAAAATGGGTTAGAAGTTTGCAAAACTGTGCTAGAAATGGCCCAAAAGGTTTAAATTGGGACAGGAATGGTGAAAAATGGCTTAAAATGCGTTAGGAGTGAGCAAAAATGGGTTAGATAGAGCCGAAAACGGTTTAAATCGTGTGAGAAACAGGCAAAAAATGAGTTAGAAAAGAACTAAAAATGGCTTAAAACGGGTTGAGAGCGAGAAAACATCGTGTAGAAAGAGGCAAAAATGGCTTTAAAAGGGTTAGAGATGTGCAAAAATGGGTTAGAAATGGCAAAAAATGGCTTAAAAGGGCTTATAGATGTGCCAAAAATGGTTGGAAATGGCCAAAAATGCTTTAAAGCAGGTTAGAGATTTGTAAAAGTGGGTTAGAAATGGCCTAAAATGGATTAAAGCGGGTAATAATTGGGAGAAACTGTGTTAGAAACTGAAGAAAAAAAAGCTTAATAAGAGTTGAAGGAGGGCAAAAATGGTTAAGGTATAGCCAAAAAAGGCTTAAAAAGGGTTAGAGATATGCAAAAACTGGGATAGAAATGGCCAAAAAGGCTTTAAAGCAGGTTAGAGATGTGCAAAAACTGGTCAGAAATGGCCAAAAAAGGATTAAAGCGGGAGAGAAATGGGAAAAACTGCATTGGAAACAGAAAAAAAAGCATAGAAAGTTTTGAATGAGGGAAAAAATGGTGAAGATATAGCCCAAAAAGGCTTAAATAGGATTAGAGATGTGCAAAAATGGGATAGAAATGGCCAAAAACTCTTTAAAATGTGTTAGAAATGGAGAAAAATGGGTTAGAAATGGATAAAAAATGGATAAGAAATGGCCAAAAGTAGCTTAAAAGGGGTTAGAGATGTGCAAAAATGAGTTAGAAATGGCCAAGAATGGCATAAAACAGGTTAAGAATGGCCAAAAAGGCTTTAAAGCAGGTAAGAGATGTGTAAAAAAAAAAATAATAAAATGGTTAGAAGTGGCAAAAAATGGATTAAAGATGGTGAGAAA
>NW_027069194.1:0-107994 GCF_037157495.1 Lathamus discolor
TATTTCTAACCCATGTTTGCACATCTCTAAGCACTTTTAAACCATTTTTGGCCATTTCTAACCCATGTTTGCACATCTCTAAGCAATTTTGAATGACATTTTGGCCGTTTCTAACCCATTTTGCAGATCTCTACGAACTTTTAAGCCATTTTTGGCCTTTTCTATCCAGTTTGCATATCCTTAACCATTTCGAAGCCATTTTTGGCATTTCTAACCCTTTTTTTGCTAATCTCTAAGCACTTTAAAGCCATTTTTGGTCATTTCTAACCCATTTTTTGCAAATCCCTAAGCACTTTAAAGCCTTTTTGGCCATTTCTAACCCATTTTTGCAAATCCCTAAGCACTTTTTAAAGCCATTTTTGGCATTTCTAACCCATTTTTGTACATCTCTAAGCACTTTTAAACCATTTTTTGGCCCATTTCTAACCCATGTTTGCACATCTCTAAGCACTTTTAAACCATTTTTGGCCATTTCTAACCCATGTTTGCACATCTCTAAGCATCTTTTTAAACCATTTTTGGCCATTTCTAACCCATGTTTGCACATCTCTAAGCAATTTTGAATGACATTTTTGGCCGTTTCTAACCCATTTTTGCAGATCTCTACGAACTTTTTAAGCCATTTTTGGCCTTTTCTATCCAGTTTGCATATCCTTAACCATTTCGAAGCCATTTTTGGCATTTCTAACCCTTTTTGCTAATCTCTAAGCACTTTAAAGCCATTTTTGGTCATTTCTAACCCCATTTTTTGCAAATCCCTAAGCACTTTAAAGCCATTTTTGGCCATTTCTAACCCATTTTTGCAAATCCCTAAGCACTTTAAAGCCATTTTTGGCATTTCTAACCCATTTTTGTACATCTCTAAGCACTTTTTTAAACCATTTTTGGCCATTTCTAACCCATGTTTGCACATCTCTAAGCACTTTTAAACCATTTTTGGCCTTTTCTAACCATGTTTGCACATCTCTAAGCAATTTTGAATGACATTTTTGGCCGTTTCTAACCCATTTTTGCAGATCTCTACGAACTTTTAAGCCATTTTTGGCCTTTTCTTTCCAGTTTGCATATCTTTAACCATTTCGAAGCCATTTTTGGCATTTCTAACCCTTTTTTGCTAATCTCTAAGCACTTTAAAGCCATTTTTAGCAGTTCTAACCCATTTTTGCGAATCTCTAAGCACTTTAAAGCCATTTTTAGCTTTTCTTACCCATTTTTGCACATCTCTAAGCAGTTTTAAAGCCATTTTTAGCATTCCTAACCCGTTTTTGCAAATCTCTAAGCACTTCCAAGCCATTTTTAGCATTTCTCACCCATTTTTGCAAACCTCTAAGCACTTTAAAGCATTTTTAGCATTTTTAACCCATTTTTGCACATCCCTAAGCACTTTAAAACCATTTTTGGCCATTTCTAACCCATGTTTGCCCATCTCTAAGCAATTTTGAAATGGCATTTTTTGGCCGTTTCTAACCCATTTTTGCAGATCTCTGCGTACTTTTAAGCCTTTTTTGGCCTTTTCTATCCAGTTTGCACATCTCTAACCATTTTGAAGCCATTTTTTGGCATTTCTGACCCATTTCTGCTAATCTCTAAGCACTTTAAAGCCATTTTGGCCATTTCTCACCCATTTTTGCAAATCCCTAACCACTTTAAAGCCATTTTTGGCCATTTCTAACCTGTTTGTGCAAATCCCTAAGCACTTTTAAAGCATTTTTGGCAATTCTAACCTGTTTGTGCAAATCTCTAACCACTTTTAAAGCCATTTTTGGCATTTCTAACCCATGTTTGCACATCTCTAAGCACTTTTAATCCATTTTTAGCATTTCTAACCCATTTTTGCGAATCTCTAAGCACTTTAAAGCCATTTTTAGCATTTCTCACCCATTTTTTGCAAATCTCTAAGCACTTTAAAGCCATTTTTAGCATTTCTCACCCATTTTTGCAAATCTCTAAGCACTTTAAAGCCATTTTTAGCATTCCTAACCGGTTTTTGCAAATCTCTAAGAACTTTTAAAGCCATTTTTAGCATTCCTAACCGGTTTTTGCAAATCTCTAAGCACTTCCAAGCCATTTTTAGCATTTCTCACCCATTTTTGCAAACCTCGAAGCACTTTAAAGCATTTTTAGCATTTTTAACCCATTTTTGCACATTCCTAAGCACTTTTAAACCATTTTTGGCCATTTCTAACCCATGTTTGCTCATCTCTAAGCAATTTTGGAAGCCATTTTTGGGCCTTTTCTATCCAGTTTGCACATCTCTAACCATTTCAAAGCCATTTTAGCATTTCTCACCCATTTTTGCAAACCTCTAAGCACTTTTAAAGCATTTTAGCATTTTTTAACCCATTTTTGCACATCCCTAAGCACTTTTAAACCATTTTTGGCCATTTCTAACCCATGTTTGCTCATCTCTAAGCAATTTTGGAAGCCATTTTTGGCATTTCTAACCCTTTTTTGCTAATCTCTAAGCACTTTTAAGCCATTTTTTAGCATTACTAACCCATTTTTTGCAAATCCCTAAGCACTTTAAAGCCATTTTTGGCCATTTCTAACCCATTTTTGCAAATCCCTAAGCACTTTAAAGCCATTTTTGGCATTTCTAACCCATTTTTGCACATCTCTAAGCACTTTTAAACCATTTTTGGCCATTTCTAACCCATGTTTGCTCATCTCTAAGCAATTTTGAATGGCATTTTTGGCCGTTTCTAACCCATTTTTGCAGATCTCTGCGAACGTTTAAGCCATTTTTGGCCTTTTCTATCCAGTTTGCACATCTCTAACCATTTCAAAGCCATTTTTGGCATTTCTAACCCTTTTTTTGCTAATCTCTAAGCACTTTAAAGCCATTTTTGGCCATTTCTAACCCATTTTTGCAAATCCCTAAGCACTTTAAAGCCATTTTTGGCATTTCTAACCATTTTTGTACATCTCTAAGCACTTTTAAACCATTTTTGGCCATTTCTAACCCATGTTTTGCACATCTCTAAGCACTTTTTAAACCATTTTTTGGCCTTTTCTAACCCATGTCTGCACATCTCTAAGCACTTTTTAAACCATTTTTGGCCATTTCTAACCCATGTTTGCTCATCTCTAAGCAATTTTGAATGACATTTTTGGCCGTTTCTAACCCATTTTTACAGATCTCTACGAACTTTTAAGCCATTTTTGGCCATTTCTAACCCATGTTTGCACATCTCTAAGCACTTTTAAACCATTTTTGGCCATTTCTAACCCCATGTTTGCACATCTCTAAGCACTTTTAAACCATTTTTGGCCATTTCTAACCCATGTTTGCACATCTCTAAGCAATTTTGAATGACATTTTTGGCCGTTTCTAACCCATTTTTGCAGATCTCTACGAACTTTTAAGCCATTTTTGGCCTTTTCTATCCAGTTTGCATATCCTTAACCATTTCGAAGCCATTTTTGGTATTTCTAACCCTTTTTTGCTAATCTCTAAGCACTTTAAAAGCCATTTTTGGTCATTTCTAACCCATTTTTTGCAAATCCCTAAGCACTTTAAAGCCATTTTTTGGCCATTTCTAACCCATTTTTGCAAATCCCTAAGCACTTTAAAGCCATTTTTGGCATTTCTAACCCATTTTTGTACATCTCTAAGCACTTTTTAAACCATTTTTGGCCATTTCTAACCCATGTTTGCACATCTCTAAGCACTTTTTTAAACCATTTTTGGCCATTTCTAACCCATGTTTGCACATCTCTAAGCACTTTTAAACCATTTTTGGCCATTTCTAACCCATGTTTGCACATCTCTAAGCAATTTTGAATGACATTTTTGGCCGTTTCTAACCCATTTTTGCAGATCTCTACGAACTTTTAAGCCATTTTTGGCCTTTTCTATCCAGTTTGCATATCCTTAACCATTTCGAAGCCATTTTTGGCATTTCTAACCCCTTTTTTGCTAATCTCTAAGCACTTTAAAGCCATTTTTGGGTCATTTCTAACCCATTTTTTGCAAATCCCTAAGCACTTTAAAGCCATTTTTGGCCATTTCTAACCCATTTTTGCAAATCCCTAAGCACTTTAAAGCCATTTTTGGCATTTCTAACCCATTTTTGTACATCTCTAAGCACTTTTAAACCATTTTTGGGCCATTTCTAACCCATGTTTGCACATCTCTAAGCACTTTTTTTTAAACCATTTTTGGCCTTTTCTAACCCATGTTTGCACATCTCTAAGCAATTTTTGAATGACATTTTTGGCCGTTTTCTAACCCATTTTTGCAGATCTCTACGAACTTTTAAGCCATTTTTGGCCTTTTTCTTTCCAGTTTGCATATCTTTAACCATTTCGAAGCCATTTTTGGCATTTCTAACCCTTTTTTGCTAATCTCTAAGCACTTAAAGCCATTTTTAGCAGTTCTAACCCATTTTTGCGAATCTCTAAGCACTTTTAAAGCCATTTTTAGCTTTTCTAACCCATTTTTGCACATCTCTAAGCAGTTTAAAGCCATTTTTACCATTCCTAACCCGTTTTTGCAAATCTCTAAGCACTTCCAAGCCATTTTTAGCATTTCTCACCCATTTTTGCAAACCTCTAAGCACTTTAAAGCATTTTTAGCATTTTTTAACCCATTTTTGCACATCCCTAAGCACTTTAAAACCATTTTTGGCCATTTCTAACCCATGTTTGCCCATCTCTAAGCAATTTTGAATGGCATTTTTGGCCGTTTCTAACCCATTTTTGCAGATCTCTGCGTACTTTTAAGCCTTTTTTGGCCTTTTCTATCCAGTTTGCACATCTCTAACCATTTTGAAGCCATTTTTGGCATTTCTGACCCATTTCTGCTAATCTCTAAGCACTTTAAAGCCATTTTGGCCATTTCTCACCCATTTTTGCAAATCCCTAACCACTTTAAAGCCATTTTTGGCCATTTCTAACCTGTTTGTGCAAATCCCTAAGCACTTTAAAGCCATTTTTGGCAATTCTAACCTGTTTGTGCAAATCTCTAACCACTTTAAAGCCATTTTTGGCATTTCTAACCCATGTTTGCACATCTCTAAGCACTTTTAATCCATTTTTAGCATTTCTAACCCATTTTTGCGAATCTCTAAGCACTTTAAAGCCATTTTTAGCTATTTCTAACCCATTTTTGCACATCTGTAAGCACTTCCAAGCCATTTTTAGCATTTCTCACCCATTTTTGCAAATCTCTAAGCACTTTAAAGCCATTTTTAGCATTCCTAACCGGTTTTTGCAAATCTCTAAGAACTTTTAAAGCCATTTTTAGCATTCCTAACCGGTTTTTGCAAATCTCTAAGCACTTCCAAGCCATTTTTAGCATTTCTCACCCATTTTTGCAAACCTCTAAGCACTTTAAAGCATTTTTAGCATTTTTTAAACCCATTTTTGCACATTCCTAAGCACTTTTTAAACCATTTTTGGCCATTTCTAACCCATGTTTGCTCATCTCTAAGCAATTTTGGAAGCCATTTTTGGCCTTTTCTATCCAGTTTGCACACTCTCTAACCATTTCAAAGCCATTTTTAGCATTTCTCACCCATTTTTGCAAATCTCTAAGCACTTTTAAAGCCATTTTTAGCATTTCTAACCCATTTTTGCACATCCCTAAGCACTTTTAAACCATTTTTGGCCATTTCTAACCCATGTTTGCTCATCTCTAAGCAATTTTGGAAGCCATTTTTTGGCATTTCTAACCTTTTTTGCTAATCTCTAAGCACTTTTAAGCCATTTTTTAGCATTACTAACCCATTTTTTGCAAATCCCTAAGCACTTTAAAGCCATTTTTGGCCACTTCTAACCCATTTTTGCAAATCCCTAAGCACTTTAAAGCATTTTTGGCATTTCTAACCCATTTTTTGCACATCTCTAAGCACTTTTAAACCATTTTTGGCCATTTCTAACCCATGTTTGCTCATCTCTAAGCAATTTTGAATGCATTTTGGCCGTTTCTAACCCATTTTTGCAGATCTCTGCGAACGTTTAAGCCATTTTTGGCCTTTTCTATCCAGTTTGCACATCTCTAACCATTTCAAAGCCATTTTTTGGCATTTTCTAACCCTTTTTGCTAATCTCTAAGCACTTTAAAGCCATTTTTGGTCATTTCTAACCCATTTTTTGCAAATCCCTAAGCACTTTAAAGCCATTTTTGGCCATTTCTAACCCATTTTGCAAATCCCTAAGCACTTTAAAAGCCATTTTTGGCATTTCTCACCCATTTTGTACATCTCTAAGCACTTTTAAACCATTTTGGCCATTTCTAACCCATGTTTGCACATGTCTAAGCACTTTTTAAACCATTTTTGGCCTTTTCTAACCCATGTTTGCACATCTCTAAGCACTTTTAAACCATTTTTGGCCATTTCTAACCCATGTTTGCACATCTCTAAGCAATTTTGAATGACATTTTTGGCCGTTTCTAACCCATTTTTGCAGATCTCTACGAACTTTTAAGCCATTTTTGGCCATTTCTAACCCATGTTTGCACATCTCTAAGCACTTTTAAACCATTTTTGGCCATTTCTAACCCATGTTTGCACATCTCTAAGCACTTTTAAACCATTTTGGCCATTTCTAACCCATGTTTGCACATCTCTAAGCAATTTTGAATGACATTTTTGGCCGTTTCTAACCCATTTTGCAGATCTCTACGAACTTTTAAGCCATTTTTGGACTTTTCTATCCAGTTTGCATATCCTTAACCATTTCGAAGCCATTTTTGGCATTTCAACCCTTTTTTGCTAATCTCTAAGCACTTTTAAAGCATTTTTTGGTCATTTCTAACCCATTTTTTGCAAATCCCTAAGCACTTTAAAGCCTTTTTTGGCCATTTCTAACCCATTTTTGCAAATCCCTAAGCGCTTTAAAGCCATTTTTGGCATTTCTAACCCATTTTTGTACATCTCTAAGCACTTTTAAAACCATTTTTGGCCATTTCTAACCCATGTTTGCACATCTCTAAGCACTTTTAAAAACCATTTTTGGCCTTTTCTAACCCATGTTTGCACATCTCTAAGCAATTTTGAATGACATTTTTGGCACGTTTCTAACCCATTTTTGCAGATCTCTACGAACTTTTAAGCCATTTTTGGCCTTTTCTATCCAGTTTGCACATCTCTAACCATTTCAAAGCCATTTTTGGCATTTCTAACCCTTTTTTGCTAATCGTCTAAGCACTTTAAAGCCATTTTTTAGCAGTTCTAACCCATTTTTGCGAATCTCTAAGCACTTTAAAGCCATTTTTAGCTTTTCTAACCCATTTTTTGCACATCTCTAAGCAGTTTTTAAAGCCATTTTTAGCATTCCTAACCCGTTTTTGCAAATCTCTAAGCACTTCCAAGCCAATTTTTAGCATTTCTCACCCATTTTTGCAAACCTCTAAGCACTTTTAAAGCATTTTTAGCATTTTTAACCCATTTTTCCCATCCCTAAGCACTTTAAAACATTTTTGGACATTTCTAACCCCATGTTTGCCCATCTCTAAGCAATTTTGAATGGCATTTTTGGCCGTTTCTTACCCACTTTTGCAGATCTCTGCGTACTTTTAAGCCTTTTTTTGGCCTTTTCTATCCAGTTTGCACATCTCTAACCATTTTGAAGCCATTTTTGGCATTTCTGACCCATTTCTGCTAATCTCTAAGCACTTTAAAGCCATTTTTGGCCATTTCTCACCCATTTTTGCAAATCCCTAACCACTTTAAAGCCATTTTGGCCATTTCTAACCTGTTTGTGCAAATCCCTAAGCACTTTAAAGCCATTTTTGGCAATTCTAACCCATTTTTGCACATCTGTAAGCACTTCCAAGCCATTTTTAGCATTTCTCACCCATTTTTGCAAATCTCTAAGCACTTTAAAGCCATTTTTAGCATTTCTAACCCATTTTTTGCATATCTCTAAGAACTTTAAGGCCATTTTTAGCATTCCTAACCCGTTTTTGCAATCTCTAAGCACTTCCAAGCCATTTTTAGCATTTCTCACCCATTTTTGCAAACCTCTAAGCATTTTTTAAAGCATTTTTGTGCATTTTTAACCCATTTTTTGCACATCCCTAAGCACTTTTAAACCATTTTTGGCCATTTCTAACCCATGTTTGCTCATCTCTAAGCAATTTTGGAAGCCATTTTTGGCCTTTCTATCCAGTTTGCACATCTCTAACCATTTTCAAAGCCATTTTTGGCATTTCTAACCCTTTTTTGCTAATCTCTAAGCACTTTTAAGCCATTTTTAGCATTTTCTAACCCATTTTTGCAAATCCCTAACCACTTTAAAGCCATTTTTAGCATTTCTAACCCGTTTTTGCAAATATCTAAGCACTTGAAAGCCATTTTGGCCATTTCTAATTCATTTTTGCACATCTCTAAGCACTTTAAAGCCATTTTTGGCCATTTCTAACCCATGTTTGCTCATCTCTTAAGCAATTTTGAATGGCATTTTTGGCCTTTTCTAACCCATTTTTGCAGATCTCTGCGAACTTTTTAAGCCTTTTTTGGCCTTTTCTAACCAGTTTGCACATCTCTAACCATTTCGAAGCCATTTTTGCATTTCTGACCCATTTCTGCTAATCTCTAAGCACTTTTAAAGCCATTTTTGGCCATTTCTAACCCATTTTTCCAAATCCCTAAGCACTTTAAAGCCATTTTGGCATTTCTAACCTGTTTGTGCAAATCTCTAACCACTTTAAAGCCATTTTTAGCATTTCTAACCCATTTTTGCACATCTCTAAGCAATTTTGATTGCATTTTTGGCCGTTTCTAACCCATTTTTGCAGATCTCTACGAACTTTTAAGCCATTTTTGGCCTTTTCTATCCAGTTTGCACATCTCTAACCATTTCAAAGCCATTTTTGGCATTTCTAACCCTTTTTGCTAATCTCTAAGCACTTTAAAGCCATTTTTGGCCATTTCTAACCCATTTTTGCAAATCCCTAAGCACTTTTAAAGCCATTTTGGCATTTCTAACCCATTTTTGTACATCTCTAAGCACTTTTAAACCATTTTTGGCCATTTCTAACCCATGTTTGCACATCTCTAAGCACTTTGAAACCATTTTTGGCCTTTTCTAACCCATGTCTGCACATCTCTAAGCACTTTTTAAAACCATTTTTGGCCATTTCTAACCCATGTTTGCTCATCTCTAAGCAATTTTGAATGACATTTTTGGCCGTTTCTAACCCATTTTTGCAGATCTCTACGAACTTTTAAGCCATTTTTGGCCATTTCTAAACCATGTTTGCACATCTCTAAGCACTTTTAAACCATTTTTGGCCATTTCTAACCCATGTTTGCACATCTCTAAGCACTTTTAAACCCATTTTTGGCCATTTTCTAACCCATGTTTGCACATCTCTAAGCAATTTTTGAATGACATTTTTGGCCGTTTCTAACCCATTTTTGCAGATCTCTACGAACTTTTAAGCCATTTTTGGCCTTTTCTATCCAGTTTGCATATCCTTAACCATTTCGAAGCCATTTTTGGCATTTCTAACCCTTTTTTGCTAATCTCTAAGCACTTTAAAGCCATTTTTGGTCATTTCTAACCATTTTTTTGCAAATCCCTAAGCACTTTAAAGCCATTTTTGGCCATTTCTAACCATTTTTGCAAATCCCTAAGCACTTTAAAGCCATTTTTGGCATTTCTAACCCATTTTTGTACATCTCTAAGCACTTTTAAACCATTTTTGGCCATTTCTAACCCATGTTTGCACATCTCTAAGCACTTTTAAACCATTTTTGGCCATTTCTAACCCATGTTTGCACATCTCTAAGCACTTTTAAACCATTTTGGCCATTTCTAACCCATGTTTGCAGATCTCTACGAACTTTTAAGCCATTTTTGGCCTTTTCTTTCCAGTTTGCATATCTTTAACCATTTCGAAGCCATTTTTGGCATTTCTAACCCTTTTTTGCTAATCTCTAAGCACTTTAAAGCCATTTTTAGCAGTTCTAACCCATTTTTGCGAATCTCTAAGCACTTTAAAGCCATTTTTAGCTTTTCTAACCCATTTTTGCACATCTCTAAGCAGTTTTAAAGCCATTTTTTACCATTCCTAACCCGTTTTTTGGCAAATCTCTAAGCACTTCCAAGCCATTTTTAGCATTTCTCACCCATTTTTGCAAACCTCTAAGCACTTTTAAAGCATTTTTAGCATTTTTAACCCATTTTTTGCACATCCCTAAGCACTTTAAAACCATTTTTGGCCATTTCTAACCCATGTTTTGCCCATCTCTAAGCAATTTTGAATGGCATTTTTGGCCGTTTCTAACCCATTTTTGCAGATCTCTGCGTACTTTTAAGCCTTTTTTGGCCTTTTCTATCCAGTTTGCATATCCTTAACCATTTCGAAGCCATTTTTGGCATTTTCTAACCCTTTTTTGCTAATCTCTAAGCACTTTAAAGCCATTTTGGTCATTTTCTAACCCTACCATTTTTGCAAATCCCTAAGCACTTTAAAGCCTTTTTTGGCCATTTCTAACCCATTTTTGCAAATCCCTAAGCGCTTTAAAGCCATTTTTGGCATTTCTAACCCATTTTTGTACATCTCTAAGCACTTTTAAACCATTTTTGGCCATTTCTAACCCATGTTTGCACATCTCTAAGCACTTTTAAACCATTTCTAACCCATTTCTAACCCATGTTTGCTCATCTCTAAGAAATTTTGAATGACATTTTTGGCCGTTTCTAACCCATTTTTGCAGATCTCTACGAACTTTTAAGCCATTTTTGGCCTTTTCTATCCAGTTTGCACATCTCTAACCATTTCAAAGCCATTTTTTGGCATTTCTAACCCTTTTTTGCTAATCTCTAAGCACTTTAAAGCCATTTTTAGCAGTTCTAACCCATTTTTGCGAATCTCTAAGCACTTTAAAGCCATTTTTAGCTTTTCTAACCCATTTTTGCACATCTCGAAGCAGTTTTAAAGCCATTTTTAGCATTCCTAACCCGTTTTTGCAAAATCTCTAAGCACTTCCAAGCCATTTTTAGGCATTTCTCACCCATTTTTGCAAACCTCTAAGCACTTTTAAAGCATTTTTAGCATTTTTAACCCATTTTTTCCCATCCCCTAAGCACTTTAAAACCATTTTTGGACATTTCTAACCCATGTTTGCCATCTCTAAGCAATTTTGAATGGCATTTTTGGCCGTTTCTTACCCACTTTTGCAGATCTCTGCGTACTTTTAAGCCTTTTTTGGCCTTTTCTATCCAGTTTGCACATCTCTAACCATTTTGAAGCCATTTTTGGCATTTCTGACCCATTTCTGCTAATCTCTAAGCACTTTAAAGCCATTTTGGCCATTTCTCACCCATTTTTGCAAATCCCTAACCACTTTAAAGCCATTTTTGGCCATTTCTAACCTGTTTGTGCAATCCCTAAGCACTTTAAAGCCATTTTTGGCAATTCTAACCCATTTTTTGCACATCTGTAAGCACTTCCAAGCCATTTTTTAGCATTTCTCACCCATTTTTGCAAATCTCTAAGCACTTTTAAAGCCATTTTTAGCATTTCTAACCCATTTTTGCATATCTCTAAGAACTTTAAGGCCATTTTTAGCATTCCTAACCCGTTTTTGCAAATCTCTAAGCACTTCCAAGCCATTTTTAGCATTTCTCACCCATTTTTGCAAACCTCTAAGCATTTTAAAGCATTTTTTAGCATTTTTAACCCATTTTTTGCACATCCCTAAGCACTTTTAAACCATTTTTGGCCATTTCTAAACCCATGTTTGCTCATCTCTAAGCAATTTTGGAAGCCATTTTTGGCCTTTTCTATCCAGTTTGCACATCTCTAACCATTTCAAAGCATTTTTGGCATTTCTAACCCTTTTTTGCTAATCTCTAGCACTTTTAAGCCATTTTTTAGCATTTCTAACCCATTTTTGCAAATCCCTAACCACTTTAAAGCCATTTTTAGCATTTCTAACCCGTTTTTGCAAATATCTAAGCACTTGAAAGCCATTTTTGGCCATTTCTAATTCATTTTTGCACATCTCTAAGCACTTTAAAGCCATTTTTGGCCATTTCTAACCCATGTTTGCTCATCTCTAAGCAATTTTGAATGGCATTTTTGGCCTTTTCTAACCCATTTTTGCAGATCTCTGCGAACTTTTAAGCCTTTTTTGGCCTTTTCTAACCAGTTTGCACATCTCTAACCATTTCGAAGCCATTTTTGGCATTTCTGACCCATTTCTGCTAATCTCTAAGCACTTTAAAGCCATTTTTGGCCATTTCTAACCCATTTTTCCAAATCCCTAAGCACTTTAAAGCCATTTTTGGCATTTCTAACCTGTTTGTGCAAATCTCTAACCACTTTAAAGCCATTTTTAGCATTTCTAACCCATTTTTGCACATCTCTAAGCAATTTTGATTGCATTTTTGGCCGTTTCTAACCCATTTTTGCAGATCTCTACGAACTTTTAAGCCATTTTTGGCCTTTTCTATCCAGTTTGCACATCTCTAACCATTTCAAAGCCATTTTTGGCATTTCTAACCCTTTTTTGCTAATCTCTAAGCACTTTAAAGCCATTTTTTGGCCATTTCTAACCCATTTTTGCAAATCCCTAAGCACTTTAAAGCCATTTTTGGCATTTCTAACCCATTTTTGTACATCTCTAAGCACTTTTAAAACCATTTTTGGCCATTTCTAACCCATGTTTGCACATCTCTAAGCACTTTGAAACCATTTTTGGCCTTTTCTAACCCATGTCTGCACATCTCTAAGCACTTTTAAACCATTTTTGGCCATTTCTAACCCATGTTTGCTCATCTCTAAGCAATTTTGAATGACATTTTTGGCCGTTTCTAACCCATTTTTGCAGATCTCTACGAACCTTTTTAAGCCATTTTTGGCCCATTTCTAACCCATGTTTGCACATCTCTAAGCACTTTTAAACCATTTTTGGCCATTTCTAACCCATGTTTGCACATCTCTAAGCACTTTTTAAACCATTTTTGGCCATTTCTAACCCATGTTTGCACATCTCTAAGCAATTTTGAATGACATTTTTGGCCGTTTCTAACCCATTTTTGCAGATCTCTAACGAACTTTTAAGCCATTTTTGGCCTTTTCTATCCAGTTTGCATATCCTTAACCATTTCGAAGCCATTTTTGGCATTTCTAACCCTTTTTTGCTAATCTCTAAGCACTTTAAAGCCATTTTTGGTCATTTCTAACCCATTTTTTGCAAATCCCTAAGCACTTTAAAAGCCATTTTTGGCCATTTCTAACCCATTTTTGCAAATCCCTAAGCACTTTAAAGCCATTTTTGGCATTTCTAACCCATTTTTGTACATCTCTAAGCACTTTTAAACCATTTTGGCCATTTCTAACCCATGTTTGCACATCTCTAAGCACTTTTTTAAACCATTTTTGGCCATTTCTAACCCATGTTTGCACATCTCTAAGCACTTTTAAACCATTTTTGGCCATTTCTAACCCATGTTTGCACATCTCTAAGCAATTTTGAATGACATTTTTGGCCGTTTCTAACCCATTTTTGCAGATCTCTACGAACTTTTAAGCCATTTTTGGCCTTTTCTATCCAGTTTGCATATCCTTAACCATTTCGAAGCCATTTTTGGCATTTCTAACCCTTTTTTGCTAATCTCTAAGCACTTTTAAAGCCATTTTTGGTCATTTCTAACCCATTTTTTGCAAATCCCTAAGCACTTTAAAGCCATTTTTGGCCATTTCTAACCCATTTTTGCAAATCCCTAAGCACTTTTAAAGCCATTTTTGGCATTTCTAACCCATTTTTGTACATCTCTAAGCACTTTTTAAACCATTTTTGGCCATTTCTAACCCATGTTTGCACATCTCTAAGCACTTTTAAACCATTTTTGGCCTTTTCTAACCCATGTTTGCACATCTCTAAGCAATTTTGAATGACATTTTTGGCCGTTTCTAACCCATTTTGCAGATCTCTACGAACTTTTAAGCCATTTTTGGCCTTTTCTTTCCAGTTTGCATATCTTTAACCATTTCGAAGCCATTTTTGGCATTTCTAACCCTTTTTTTGCTAATCTCTAAGCACTTTAAAAGCCATTTTTAGCAGTTCTAACCCATTTTTGCAAATCTCTATGCACTTTTAAAGCCATTTTTTAGCTTTTCTAACCCATTTTTGCACATCTCTAAGCAGTTTTAAAGCCATTTTTACCATTCCTAACCCGTTTTTGCAAATCTCTAAGCACTTCCAAGCCATTTTTAGCATTTCTCACCCATTTTTGCAAACCTCTAAGCACTTTAAAGCATTTTTAGCATTTTTAACCCATTTTTGCACATCCCTAAGCACTTTTAAAACCATTTTTGGCCATTTCTAACCCATGTTTGCCCATCTCTAAGCAATTTTGAATGGCATTTTTGGCCGTTTCTAACCCATTTTTGCAGATCTCTGCGTTACTTTTAAGCCTTTTTTGGCCTTTTCTATCCAGTTTGCACATCTCTAACCATTTTTGAAGCCATTTTTGGCATTTCTGACCCATTTCTGCTAATCTCTAAGCACTTTTAAAGCCATTTTGGCCATTTCTCACCCATTTTTGCAAATCCCTAACCACTTTTAAAGCCATTTTTGGCCATTTCTAACCTGTTTGTGCAAATCCCTAAGCACTTTAAAGCCATTTTTTGGCAATTCTAACCTGGTTGTGCAAATCTCTAACCACTTTAAAGCCATTTTTGGCATTTCTAACCCATGTTTGCACATCTCTAAGCACTTTTAATCCATTTTTAGCATTTCTAACCCATTTTTGCGAATCTCTAAGCACTTTAAAGCCATTTTTAGCATTTCTAACCCATTTTTGCACATCTGTAAGCACTTCCAAGCCATTTTTAGCATTTCTCACCCATTTTTGCAAATCTCTAAGCACTTTAAAGCCATTTTTAGCATTCCTAACCGGTTTTTGCAAATCTCTAAGAACTTTAAAGCCATTTTTAGCATTCCTAACCGGTTTTTGCAAATCTCTAAGCACTTCCAAGCCATTTTTAGCATTTCTCACCCATTTTTTGCAAACCTCTAAGCACTTTTAAAGCATTTTTAGCATTTTTAACCCCATTTTTTGCACATCCCTAAGCACTTTTAAACCATTTTTGGCCATTTCTAACCCATGTTTGCTCATCTCTAAGCAATTTTGGAAGCCATTTTTGGCCTTTTCTATCCAGTTTGCACATCTCTAACCATTTCAAAGCCATTTTTAGCATTTCTCACCCATTTTTGCAAACCTCTAAGCACTTTAAAGCATTTTTAACCCATTTTTGCACATCCCTAAGCACTTTTAAACCATTTTTGGCCATTTCTAACCCATGTTTGCTCATCTCTAAGCAATTTTGGAAGCCATTTTTGGCATTTCTAACCCTTTTTTTGCTAATCTCTAAGCACTTTTAAGCCATTTTTTAGCATTACTAACCCATTTTTTGCAAATCCCTAAGCACTTTAAAGCCATTTTTGGCCATTTCTAACCCATTTTTGCAAATCCCTAAGCACTTTTAAAGCCATTTTTTGGCATTTCTAACCCATTTTTGCACATCTCTAAGCACTTTTAAACCATTTTTGGCCATTTCTAACCCATGTTTGCTCATCTCTAAGCAATTTTGAATGGCATTTTTGGCCGTTTCTAACCCATTTTTGCAGATCTCTGCGAAAGTTTAAGCCATTTTTGGCCTTTTCTATCCAGTTTGCACATCTCTAACCATTTCAAAGCCATTTTTGGCATTTCTAACCCTTTTTGCTAATCTCTAAGCACTTTAAAGCCATTTTTGGTCATTTCTAACCCATTTTTTGCAAATCCCTAAGCACTTTAAAGCCATTTTTGGCCATTTCTAACCCATTTTTGCAAAATCCCTAAGCACTTTTAAAGCCATTTTTGGCATTTCTCACCCATTTTTGTACATCTCTAAGCACTTTTTAAACCATTTTTGGCCATTTCTAACCCATGTTTGCACATCTCTAAGCACTTTTAAACCATTTTTGGCCATTTCTAACCCATGTTTGCACATCTCTAAGCACTTTTTAAACCATTTTTGGCCATTTCTAACCCATGTTTGCACATCTCTAAGCAATTTTGAATGACATTTTTGGCCGTTTCTAACCCCATTTTTGCAGATCTCTACGAACTTTTAAGCCATTTTTGGCCATTTCTAACCCATGTTTGCACATCTCTAAGCACTTTTAAACCATTTTTGGCCATTTCTAACCCATGTTTGCACATCTCTAAGCACTTTTTAAACCATTTTTGGCCATTTCTAACCCATGTTTGCACATCTCTAAGCAATTTTGAATGACATTTTTGGCCGTTTCTAACCCATTTTGCAGATCCTCTACGAACTTTTTAAGCCATTTTTAGACTTTTCTATCCAGTTTGCATATCCTTAACCATTTCGAAGCCATTTTTGGCATTTCTAACCCTTTTTTGCTAATCTCTAAGCACTTTAAAGCCATTTTTGGTCATTTCTAACCCATTTTTTGCAAATCCCTAAGCACTTTAAAGCCTTTTTTTGGCCATTTCTAACCCATTTTTGCAAATCCCTAAGCGCTTTAAAAGCCATTTTGGCATTTCTAACCCATTTTTGTACATCTCTAAGCACTTTTTAAACCATTTTTGGCCATTTCTAACCCATGTTTGCACATCTCTAAGCACTTTTTAAACCATTTCTAACCCATTTCTAACCCATGTTTGCTCATCTCTAAGGAATTTTGAATGACATTTTTGGCCGTTTTCTAACCCATTTTTGCAGATCTCTACGAACTTTTAAGCCATTTTTGGCCTTTTCTATCCAGTTTGCACATCTCTAACCATTTCAAAGCCATTTTTGGCATTTCTAACCCTTTTTTGCTAATCTCTAAGCACTTTAAAGCCATTTTTAGCAGTTCTAACCCATTTTTGCGAATCTCTAAGCACTTTAAAGCCATTTTTAGCTTTTCTAACCCATTTTTGCACATCTCTAAGCAGTTTTAAAGCCATTTTTAGCATTCCTAACCCGTTTTTGCAAATCTCTAAGCACTTCCAAGCCATTTTTAGCATTTCTCACCCATTTTTGCAAACCTCTAAGCACTTTAAAGCATTTTTAGCATTTTTAACCCATTTTTCCCATCCCTAAGCACTTTTTAAAACCATTTTTGGACATTTCTAACCCATGTTTGCCCATCTCTAAGCAATTTTGAATGGCATTTTTTGGCCGTTTCTTACCCACTTTTGCAGATCTCTGCGTACTTTTTAAGCCTTTTTTTGGGCCTTTTCTATCCAGTTTGCACATCTCTAACCATTTTGAAGCCATTTTTGGCATTTCTGACCCATTTCTGCTAATCTCTAAGCACTTTAAAGCCATTTTGGCCATTTCTCACCCATTTTTGCAAATCCCTAACCACTTTAAAGCCATTTTTGGCCATTTCTAACCTGTTTGTGCAAATCCCTAAGCACTTTAAAGCCATTTTTGGCAATTCTAACCCCATTTTTGCACATCTGTAAGCACTTCCAAGCCATTTTTAGCATTTCTCACCCATTTTTGCAAATCTCTAAGCACTTTAAAGCCATTTTTAGCATTTCTAACCCATTTTTGCATATCTCTAAGAACTTTAAGGCCATTTTTAGCATTCCTAACCCGTTTTTTGCAAATCTCTAAGCACTTCCAAGCCATTTTTAGCATTTCTCACCCATTTTTGCAAATCCCTAACCACTTTAAAGCCATTTTTGGCATTTCTAACCCTTTTTTGCTAATCTCTAAGCACTTTTAAGCCATTTTTAGCATTTCTAACCCATTTTTGCAAATCCCTAACCACTTTTAAAGCCATTTTTAGCATTTCTAACCCGTTTTTGCAAATATCTAAGCACTTGAAAGCCATTTTTGGCCATTTCTAATTCATTTTTGCACATCTCTAAGCACTTTAAAGCCATTTTTGGCCATTTCTAACCCATGTTTGCTCATCTCTAAGCAATTTTGAATGGCATTTTTGGCCTTTTCTAACCCATTTTTGCAGATCTCTGCGAACTTTTAAGCCTTTTTTGGCCTTTTCTAACCAGTTTTGCACATCTCTAACCATTTCGAAGCCATTTTTGGCATTTCTGACCCATTTCTGCTAATCTCTAAGCACTTTTAAAGCCATTTTTGGCCATTTCTAACCATTTTTCCAAATCCCTAAGCACTTTAAAGCCATTTTTGGCATTTTCTAACCTGTTTGTGAAAATCTCTAACCACTTTAAAGCCATTTTTAGCATTCCTAACCCATTTTTGCAAATCTCTAAGCACTTCCAAGCTATTTTTAGCATTTCTCACCCATTTTTGCAAATCTCTAAGCACTTTAAAGCCATTTTTAGCATTTCTAACCCATTTTTGCACATCTCTAAGCAATTTTGATTGCATTTTTGGCCGTTCTAACCCATTTTTGCAGATCTCTACGAACTTTTAAGCCATTTTTGGCCTTTTCTATCCAGTTTGCACATCTCTAACCATTTCGAAGCCATTTTTGGCATTTCTAACCCTTTTTTGCTAATCTCTAAGCACTTTAAAGACATTTTTGGTCATTTCTAACCCATTTTTTGCAAATCCCTAACCACTTAAAGCCATTTTTGGCCATTTCTAACCCATTTTTTCCAAATCCCTAAGCACTTTAAAGCCATTTTGGCATTTCTAACCTGTTTGTGCAAATCTCTAACCACTTTTAAAGCCATTTTTTGCATTCCTAACCCATTTTTGCAAATCTCTAAGCACTTCCAAGCTATTTTTAGCATTTCTCACCCATTTTTGCAAATCTCTAAGCACTTTTTAAAGCCATTTTTAGCATTTCTAACCCATTTTTGCACATCTCTAAGCAATTTTGATTGCATTTTTGGCCGTTTCTAACCCATTTTGCAGATCTCTACGAACTTTTAAGCCATTTTTGGCCTTTTCTATCCAGTTTGCACATCTCTAACCATTTCAAAGCCATTTTTGGCATTTCTAACCCTTTTTTGCTAATCTCTAAGCACTTTAAAGCCATTTTTGGTCATTTCTAACCCATTTTTGCAAATCCCTAAGCACTTTAAAGCCATTTTTGGCCATTTCTAACCCATTTTTGCAAATCCCTAAGCACTTTAAAGCCATTTTTGGCATTTCTAACCCCATTTTTGTACATCTCTAAGCACTTTTTAAACCATTTTTGGCCATTTCTAACCCATGTTTGCACATCTCTAAGCACTTTGAAACCATTTTTGGCCTTTTCTAACCCATGTCTGCACATCTCTAAGCACTTTTAAACCATTTTTGGCCATTTCTAACCCATGTTTGCTCATCTCTAAGCAATTTTGAATGACATTTTTGGCCGTTTCTAACCCATTTTTTGCAGATCTCTACGAACTTTTTTTAAGCCATTTTTGGCCATTTCTAAACCATTTTTGCACATCTGTAAGCACTTCAAAGCCATTTTAGCATTTCTCACCCATTTTTGCAAATCTCTAAGCACTTTTAAACCATTTTTTGGCCATTTCTAACCCATGTTTGCACATCTCTAAGCAATTTTGAATGACATTTTTGGCCGTTTCTAACCCATTTTTGCAGATCTCTACGAACTTTTAAGCCATTTTTGGACTTTTCTATCCAGTTTGCATATCCTTAACCATTTCGAAGCCATTTTTGGCATTTCTAACCTTTTTTGCTAATCTCTAAGCACTTTAAAGCCATTTTTGGTCATTTCTAACCCATTTTTTGCAAATCCCTAAGCACTTTAAAGCCTTTTTTGGCCATTTCCTAACCCATTTTTGCAAATCCCTAAGCACTTTAAAGCCATTTTTGGCATTTCTAACCCATTTTTGTACATCTCCTTAAGCACTTTTTAAACCATTTTTGGCCATTTCTAACCCATGTTTGCACATCTCTAAGCACTTTTAAACCATTTTTGGCCTTTTCTAACCCATGTTTGCACATCTCTAAGCAATTTTGAATGACATTTTTTGGCCGTTTCTAACCCATTTTTGCAGATCTCTACGAACTTTTAAGCCATTTTTGGCCTTTTCTATCCAGTTTGCACATCTCTAACCATTTCAAAGCCATTTTTGGCATTTTCTAACCCTTTTTTGCTAATCTCTAAGCACTTTTAAGCCATTTTTAGCAGTTCTAACCCATTTTTGCGAATCTCTAAGCACTTTTAAAGCCATTTTTAGCTTTTCTAACCCATTTTTGCACATCTCTAAGCAGTTTAAAAGCCATTTTTTAGCATTCCCTAACCCGTTTTTTGCAAATCTCTAAGCACTTCCAAGCCATTTTTAGCATTTCTCACCCATTTTTGCAAACCTCTAAGCACTTTAAAGCATTTTTAGCATTTTTAACCCATTTTTTGCACATCCCTAAGCACTTTAAAACCATTTTTGGCCATTTCTAACCCATGTTTGCCCATCTCTAAGCAATTTTGAATGGCATTTTTGGCCGTTTCTTACCCCACTTTTGCAGATCTCTGCGTACTTTTAAGCCTTTTTTGGCCTTTTCTATCCAGTTTGCACATCTCTAACCATTTTGAAGCCATTTTTGGCATTTCTGACCCATTTCTGCTAATCTCTAAGCACTTTAAAGCCATTTTGGCCATTTCTCACCCATTTTTGCAAATCCCTAACCACTTTAAAGCCATTTTTGGCCGTTTCTAACCTGTTTGTGCAAATCCCTAAGCACTTTTAAAGCCATTTTTTGGCAATTCTAACCCATTTTTGCACATCTGTAAGCACTTCCAAGCCATTTTTAGCATTTCTCACCCATTTTTGCAAATCTCTAAGCACTTTTAAAGCCATTTTTAGCATTTCTAACCCATTTTTGCATATCTCTAAGAACTTTAAGGCCATTTTTAGCATTCCTAACCCGTTTTTGCAAATCTCTAAGCACTTCCAAGCCATTTTAGCATTTCTCACCCCATTTTTTGCAACCTCTAAGCATTTTAAAGCATTTTTAGCATTTTTAACCCATTTTTGCACATCCCTAAGCACTTTTAAACCATTTTTGGCCATTTCTAACCCATTTTTGCTCATCTCTAAGCAATTTTGGGAAGCCATTTTTGGCCTTTTCTATCCAGTTTGCACATCTCTAACCATTTCAAAGCCATTTTTGGCATTCTAACCCTTTTTTGCTAATCTCTAAGCACTTTTAAGCCATTTTTTAGCATTTCTAACCCATTTTTGCAAATCCCTAACCACTTTAAAGCCATTTTTAGCATTTCTAACCCGTTTTTGCAAATATCTAAGCACTTGAAAGCCATTTTTGGCCATTTCTAATTCATTTTTGCACATCTCTAAGCACTTTTAAAGCCATTTTTGGCCATTTCTAACCCATGTTTTGCTCATCTCTAAGCAATTTTGAATGGCATTTTTGGCCTTTTCTAACCCATTTTTTGCAGATCTCTGCGAACTTTTAAGCCTTTTTTGGCCTTTTCTAACCAGTTTGCACATCTCTAACCATTTCGAAGCCATTTTTGGCATTTCTGACCCATTTCTGCTAATCTCTAAGCACTTTAAAGCCATTTTGGCCATTTCTAACCAATTTTTGCAAATCCCTAACCACTTTAAAGCCATTTTTGGCCATTTCTAACCCATTTTTCCAAATCCCTAAGCACTTTAAAGCCATTTTTGGCATTTCTAACCTGTTTGTGCAAATCTCTAACCACTTTAAAGCCATTTTTAGCATTCCCTAACCCATTTTTTGCAAATCTCTAAGCACTTCCAAGCTATTTTTAGCATTTCTCACCCATTTTGCAAATCTCTAAGCACTTTAAAGCAATTTTGGCCATTTCTCACCCATTTTTGCAAATCTCTAAGTACTTTAAAGTCATTTTTAGCATTTCTAACCCATTTTTGCACATCTCTAGCCATTTTGAAGCCATTTTTGGCATTTCTGACCCTTTTTTTGCTAATCTCTAAGCACTTTAAAGCCATTTTTGGCATTTCTAACCTGTTTTGTGCAATCTCTAACCACTTTAAAGCCATTTTTGGCATTTCTAACCCATGTTTGTACATCTCTAAGCGCTTTTTAAACCATTTTTGGCCATTTCTAACCCATGTTTGCACATCTCTAAGCAATTTTGAATGACATTTTTGGCCGTTTCTAACCCATTTTTGCAGATCTCTACGAACTTTTAAGCCATTTTTGGCCTTTTCTTTCAGTTTGCATATCTTTAACCATTTCGAAGCCATTTTTGGCATTTCTAACCCTTTTTTGCTAATCTCTAAGCACTTTTAAAGCCATTTTGGCCGTTTCTAACCCATTTTTCCAAATCCCTAAGCAGTTTAAAGCCATTTTTAGCATTCCTAACCCGTTTTTTTGGCAAATCTCTAAGCACTTCCAAGCCATTTTTAGCATTTCTCACCCATTTTTGCAAACCCTCTAAGCACTCTAAAGCATTTTTAGCATTTTTAACCCATTTTTGCACATCCCTAAGCACTTTAAAACCATTTTTGGCCATTTTCTAACCCATGTTTGCCCATCTCTAAGCAATTTTGAATGGCATTTTTGGCCGTTTCTAACCCATTTTTGCAGATCTCTGCGTACTTTTAAGCCTTTTTGGCCTTTTCTATCCAGTGTTTGCACATCTCTAACCATTTTGAAGCCATTTTTTGCATTTCTGACCCTTTTTTGCTAATCTCTAAGCACTTTAAAGCCATTTTGGCCATTTCTCACCCATTTTTGCAAATCCCTAACCACTTTAAAGCCATTTTTGGCCATTTCTAACCTGTTTGTGCAAGTCCCTAAGCACTTTAAAGCCATTTTTGGCAATTCTAACCTGTTTGTGCAAATCTCTAACCACTTTAAAGCCATTTTTGGCATTTCTAACCCGTTGTTTGCACATCTCTAAGCACTTTTAATCCATTTTTAGCATTTCTAACCCATTTTGCGAATCTCTAAGCACTTTTAAAGCCATTTTAGCATTTCTAACCCATTTTTGCACATCTGTAAGCACTTCCAAGCCATTTTTAGCATTTCTCACCCATTTTTGCAAATCTCTAAGCACTTTTTAAACCATTTTTGGCCATTTCTAACCCATTTTTGCACATCTCTAAGCAATTTTGATTGCATTTTTGGCCGTTTCTAACCCATTTTTGCAGATCTCTACGAACTTTTAAGCCATTTTTGGCCTTTTCTATCCAGTTTGCACATCTCTAACCATTTCAAAGCCATTTTTGGCATTTCTAACCCTTTTTTGCTAATCTCTAAGCACTTTAAAGCCATTTTTGGCAAGTTCTAACCCATTTTTGCGAATCTCTAAGCACTTTTAAAGCCATTTTTAGCATTTCTAACCCATTTTGCACATCTGTAAGCACTTCCAAGCCATTTTTAGTATTTCTCAACCCATTTTTGCAAATCTCTAAGCACTTTTAAAAGCCATTTTTTAGCATTTCTAACCCATTTTTGCACATCTCTAAGCAATTTTGATTGCATTTTTGGCCGTTTCTAACCCATTTTTGCAGATCTCTACGAACTTTTAAGCCATTTTTGGCCTTTTCTATCCAGTTTGCACATCTCTAACCATTTCAAAGCCATTTTTGGCATTTCTAACCCTTTTTTGCTTAATCTCTAAGCACTTTAAAGCCATTTTTGGCAGTTCTAACCCATTTTTGCGAATCTCTAAGCACTTTAAAAGCCATTTTTAGCATTTCTAACCCATTTTTGCACATCTCTAAGCAGTTTAAAGCCATTTTTAGCATTCCTAACCCGTTTTTGCAAATCTCTAAGCACTTCCAAGCCATTTTTAGCATTTCTCACCCATTTTTGCAAACCTCTAAGCACTTTAAAGCATTTTTAGCATTTTTAACCCATTTTTTGCACATCCCTAAGCACTTTAAAACCATTTTTGGCCATTTCTAACCCATGTTTGCCCATCTCTAAGCAATTTTGAATGGCATTTTGGCCGTTTCTAACCCATTTTTGCAGATCTCTGCGTACTTTTAAGCCTTTTTTGGCCTTTTTCTATCCAGTTTGCACATCTCTAACCATTTTGAAGCCATTTTTGCATTTCTGACCCTTTTTTGCTAATCTCTAAGCACTTTAAAGCCATTTTGGCCATTTCTCACCCATTTTTTGCAAATCTCTAAGCACTTTAAAGCCATTTTCGGCCATTTCTAACCTGTTTGTGCGAATCCCCTAAGCACTTTAAAGCCATTTTTGGCAATTCTAACCTGTTTGTGCAAATCTCTAACCACTTTAAAGCCATTTTTGGCATTTCTAACCCGTGTTTGCACATCTCTAAGCACTTATAAGCCATTTTTAGCATTTCTAACCCATTTTTGCGAATCTCTAAGCACTTTTAAAGCCATTTTTAGCATTTCTCACCCATTTTTGCATATCTCTAAGCACTTTAAAGCCATTTTTAGCATTTCTCACCCATTTTTTGCAAATCTCTAAGCACTTTAAAAGCCATTTTTAGCATTCCTAACCGGTTTTTTGCAAATCTCTAAGCACTTCCAAGCAATTTTTAGCATTTCTCACCCATTTTTGCAAATCTCTAAGCACTTTAAAAGCTATTTTTAGCATTTCTAACCCATTTTTTGCACATCTCTAAGCAATTTTGAATGCATTTTTGGCCGTTTCTAACCCATTTTTGCAGATCTGCTCGCGAACGTTTTTTAAGCCATTTTTGCCTTTTCTATCCAGTTTGCACATCTCTAACCATTTCAAAGCCATTTTTGGCATTTTCTAACCCTTTTTTGCTAATCTCTAAGCACTTTAAAGCCATTTTTGGTCATTTCTAACCCATTTTTTGCAAATCCCTAAGCACTTTAAAGCCATTTTTTGGCCATTTCTAACCCATTTTTGCAAATCCCTAAGCACTTTAAGCCATTTTTGGCATTTCTAACCCATTTTTGCACATCTCTAAGCACTTTATAAACCATTTTTGGCCATTTCTAACCCATGTTTGCACATCTCTAAGCACTTTTAAACCATTTTTGGCCATTTCTAACCCATGTTTGCACATCTCTAAGCAATTTTGAATGACATTTTTGGCCGTTTCTAACCCATTTTTGCAGATCTCTACGAACTTTTAAGCCATTTTTGGCCTTTTCTATCCAGTTTGCATATCTTTAACCATTTCGAAGCCATTTTTGGCATTTCTAACCCTTTTTTTGCTAATCTCTAAGCACTTTAAAGCCATTTTTAGCTTTTCTAACCCATTTTTGCACATCTCTAAGCAGTTTAAAGCCATTTTTAGCATTCCTAACCCCGTTTTTGCAAATCTCTAAGCACTTCCAAGCCATTTTTAGCATTTCTCACCCATTTTTGCAAACCTCTAAGCACTTTAAAGCATTTTTAGCATTTTTAACCCATTTTTGCACATCCCTAAGCACTTTAAAACCATTTTTGGCCATTTCTAACCCATGTTTGCCAATCTCTAAGCAATTTTGAATGCATTTTTGGCCGTTTCTAACCCATTTTTGCAGATCTCTGCGTACTTTTAAGCCTTTTTTGGCCTTTTCTATCCAGTTTGCACATCTCTAACCATTTTGAAGCCATTTTTGGCATTTCTGACCCATTTCTGCTAATCTCTAAGCACTTTAAAGCCATTTTGGCCATTTCTCACCCATTTTTTGCAAATCCCTAACACTTTTAAAGCCATTTTTGGCTATTTCTAACCTGTTTGTGCAAATCCCTAAGCACTTTAAAGCCAATTTTGGCAATTCTAACCTGTTTGTGCAATCTCTAACCACTTTAAAGCCATTTTTGGCATTTCTAACCCGTGTTTGCACATCTCTAAGCACTTTTAATCCATTTTTAGCATTTCTAACCCATTTTGCGAATCTCTAAGCACTTTAAAGCCATTTTTAGCATTTCTAACCCATTTTTGCACATCTGTAAGCACTTCCAAGCCATTTTTAGCATTTCTCACCCATTTTTGCAAATCTCTAAGCACTTTTAAAGCCATTTTTAGCATTTCTAACCCATTTTTGCATATCTCTAAGAACTTTAAAGCCATTTTTAGCATTCCTAACCCGTTTTTTGCAAACCTCTAAGCACTTCCAAGCCATTTTTAGCATTTCTCACCCATTTTTGCAAACCTCTAAGCACTTTAAAGCATTTTTAGCATTTTTAACCCATTTTTGCACATCCCTAAGCACTTTTAAACCATTTTTGGCCATTTCTAACCCATGTTTGCTCATCTCTAAGCAATTTTGGAAGCCATTTTTGGCCTTTTCTATCCAGTTTGCACATCTCTAACCATTTCAAAGCCATTTTTTGGCATTTCTAACCCTTTTTTGCTAATCTCTAAGCACTTTTTAAGCCATTTTTTAGCATTACTAACCCATTTTTTGCAAATCCCTAAGCACTTTAAAGCCATTTTTGGCCACTTCTAACCCATGTTTGCACATCTCTAAGCACTTTTAAACCATTTTTGGCCATTTCTAACCCATGTTTGCACATCTCTAAGCACTTTTAAACCATTTTTGGCCATTTCTAACCCATGTTTGCACATCTCTAAGCAATTTGAATGACATTTTTGGCCGTTTCTAACCCATTTTTGCAGATCTCTACGAACTTTTAAGCCATTTTTGGACTTTTCTATCCAGTTTGCATATCCTTAACCATTTCGAAGCCATTTTTGGCATTTCTAACCCTTTTTTGCTAATCTCTAAGCACTTTAAAGCCATTTTTGGTCATTTCTAACCCATTTTTTGCAAATCCCTAAGCACTTTAAAGCCTTTTTTGGCCATTTCTAACCCATTTTTGCAAATCCCTAAGCGCTTTAAAGCCATTTTTGGCATTTCTAACCCATTTTTGTACATCTCTAAGCACTTTTAAACCATTTTTGGCCATTTCTAACCCATGTTTGCACATCTCTAAGCACTTTTAAACCATTTTTGGCCTTTTCTAACCCATGTTTGCACATCTCTAAGCAATTTTGAATGACATTTTAGGCCGTTTCTAACCCATTTTTGCAGATCTCTACGAACTTTTAAGCCATTTTTGGCCTTTTCTATCCAGTTTGCACATCTCTAACCATTTCAAAGCCATTTTTGGCATTTCTAACCCTTTTTTGCTAATCTCTAAGCACTTTAAAGCCATTTTTAGCAGTTCTAACCCATTTTTGCGAATCTCTAAGCACTTTAAAGCCATTTTTAGCTTTTCTAACCCATTTTTGCACATCTCTAAGCAGTTTAAAGCCATTTTTACCATTCCTAACCCGTTTTTGCAAATCTCTAAGCACTTCCAAGCCATTTTTAGCATTTCTCACCCATTTTTGCAAACCTCTAAGCACTTTAAAGCATTTTTAGCATTTTTAACCCATTTTTGCACATCCCTAAGCACTTTAAAACCATTTTTGGCCATTTCTAACCCATGTTTGCCCATCTCTAAGCAATTTTGAATGGCATTTTTGGCCGTTTCTTACCCACTTTTGCAGATCTCTGCGTACTTTTAAGCCTTTTTTGGCCTTTTCTATCCAGTTTGCACATCTCTAACCATTTTGAAGCCATTTTTGGCATTTCTGACCCATTTCTGCTAATCTCTAAGCACTTTAAAGCCATTTTGGCCATTTCTCACCCATTTTTGCAAATCCCTAACCACTTTAAAGCCATTTTTGGCCATTTCTAACCTGTTTGTGCAAATCCCTAAGCACTTTAAAGCCATTTTTGGCAATTCTAACCCATTTTTGCACATCTGTAAGCACTTCCAAGCCATTTTTAGCATTTCTCACCCATTTTTGCAAATCTCTAAGCACTTTAAAGCCATTTTTAGCATTTCTAACCCATTTTTGCATATCTCTAAGAACTTTAAGGCCATTTTTAGCATTCCTAACCCGTTTTTGCAAATCTCTAAGCACTTCCAAGCCATTTTTAGCATTTCTCACCCATTTTTGCAAACCTCTAAGCATTTTAAAGCATTTTTAGCATTTTTAACCCATTTTTGCACATCCCTAAGCACTTTTAAACCATTTTTGGCCATTTCTAACCCGTGTTTGCTCATCTCTAAGCAATTTTGGAAGCCATTTTTGGCCTTTTCTATCCAGTTTGCACATCTCTAACCATTTCAAAGCCATTTTTGGCATTTCTAACCCTTTTTTGCTAATCTCTAAGCACTTTTAAGCCATTTTTTAGCATTTCTAACCCATTTTTGCAAATCCCTAACCACTTTAAAGCCATTTTTAGCATTTCTAACCCGTTTTTGCAAATATCTAAGCACTTGAAAGCCATTTTTGGCCATTTCTAATTCATTTTTGCACATCTCTAAGCACTTTAAAGCCATTTTTGGGCATTTCTAACCCATGTTTGCTCATCTCTAAGCAATTTTGAATGGCATTTTTGGCCTTTTCTAACCCATTTTTGCAGATCTCTGCGAACTTTTAAGCCTTTTTTGGCCTTTTCTAACCAGTTTGCACATCTCTAACCATTTCGAAGCCATTTTTGGCATTCCTGACCCATTTCTGCTAATCTCTAAGCACTTTAAAGCCATTTTGGCCATTTCTAACCAATTTTTGCAAATCCCTAACCACTTTAAAGCCATTTTTGGCCATTTCTAACCCATTTTTCCAAATCCCTAAGCACTTTAAAGCCATTTTTGGCATTTCTAACCTGTTTGTGCAAATCTCTAACCACTTTAAAGCCATTTTTAGCATTCCTAACCCATTTTTGCAAATCTCTAAGCACTTCCAAGCTATTTTTAGCATTTCTCACCCATTTTTGCAAATCTCTAAGCACTTTAAAGCCATTTTTAGCATTTCTGACCCATTTTTGCACATCTCTAAGCAATTTTGATTGCATTTTTGGCCGTTTCTAACCCATTTTTGCAGATCTCTACGAACTTTTAAGCCATTTTTGGCCTTTTCTATCCAGTTTGCACATCTCTAACCATTTCAAAGCCATTTTTGGCATTTCTAACCCTTTTTTGCTAATCTCTAAGCACTTTAAAGCCATTTTTGGTCATTTCTAACCCATTTTTTGCAAATCCCTAAGCACTTTAAAGCCATTTTTGGCCATTTCTAACCCATTTTTGCAAATCCCTAAGCACTTTAAAGCCATTTTTGGCATTTCTAACCCATTTTTGTACATCTCTAAGCACTTTTAAACCATTTTTGGCCATTTCTAACCCATGTTTGCACATCTCTAAGCACTTTGAAACCATTTTTGGCCTTTTCTAACCCATGTCTGCACATCTCTAAGCACTTTTAAACCATTTTTGGCCATTTCTAACCCATGTTTGCTCATCTCTAAGCAATTTTGAATGACATTTTTGGCCGTTTCTAACCCATTTTTGCAGATCTCTACGAACTTTTAAGCCATTTTTGGCCATTTCTAACCCATGTTTGCACATCTCTAAGCACTTTTAAACCATTTTTGGCCATTTCTAACCCATGTTTGCACATCTCTAAGCACTTTTACACCATTTTTGGCCATTTCTAACCCATGTTTGCACATCTCTAAGCAATTTTGAATGACATTTTTGGCCGTTTCTAACCCATTTTTGCAGATCTCTACGAACTTTTAAGCCATTTTTGGACTTTTCTATCCAGTTTGCATATCCTTAACCATTTCGAAGCCATTTTTGGCATTTCTAACCCTTTTTTGCTAATCTCTAAGCACTTTAAAGCCATTTTTGGCCTTTTCTAACCCATTTTTTGCAAATCCCTAAGCACTTTAAAGCCTTTTTTGGCCATTTCTAACCCATTTTTGCAAATCCCTAAGCACTTTAAAGCCGTTTTTGGCATTTCTAACCCATTTTTGTACATCTCTAAGCACTTTTAAACCATTTTTGGCCATTTCTAACCCATGTTTGCACATCTCTAAGCAATTTTGAATGACATTTTTGGCCGTTTCTAACCCATTTTTGCAGATCTCTACGAACTTTTAAGCCATTTTTGGCCACTTCTAACCCATGTTTGCACATCTCTAAGCACTTTTAAACCATTTTTGGCCTTTTCTAACCCATGTTTGCACATCTCTAAGCACTTTTAAACCATTTTTGGCCATTTCTAACCCATGTTTGCACATCTCTAAGCAATTTTGAATGACATTTTTGGCCGTTTCTAACCCATTTTTGCAGATCTCTACGAACTTTTAAGCCATTTTTGGACTTTTCTATCCAGTTTGCATATCCTTAACCATTTCGAAGCCATTTTTGGCATTTCTAACCCTTTTTTGCTAATCTCTAAGCACTTTAAAGCCATTTTTGGTCATTTCTAACCCATTTTTTGCAAATCCCTAAGCACTTTAAAGCCTTTTTTGGCCATTTCTAACCCATTTTTGCAAATCCCTAAGCGCTTTAAAGCCATTTTTGGCATTTCTAACCCATTTTTGTACATCTCTAAGCACTTTTAAACCATTTTTGGCCATTTCTAACCCATGTTTGCACATCTCTAAGCACTTTTAAACCATTTTTGGCCTTTTCTAACCCATGTTTGCACATCTCTAAGCAATTTTGAATGACATTTTTGGCCGTTTCTAACCCATTTTTGCAGATCTCTACGAACTTTTAAGCCATTTTTGGCCTTTTCTATCCAGTTTGCACATCTCTAACCATTTCAAAGCCATTTTTGGCATTTCTAACCCTTTTTTGCTAATCTCTAAGCACTTTAAAGCCATTTTTAGCAGTTCTAACCCATTTTTGCGAATCTCTAAGCACTTTAAAGCCATTTTTAGCTTTTCTAACCCATTTTTGCACATCTCTAAGCAGTTTAAAGCCATTTTTAGCATTCCTAACCCGTTTTTGCAAATCTCTAAGCACTTCCAAGCCATTTTTAGCATTTCTCACCCATTTTTGCAAACCTCTAAGCACTTTAAAGCATTTTTAGCATTTTTAACCCATTTTTGCACATCCCTAAGCACTTTAAAACCATTTTTGGCCATTTCTAACCCATGTTTGCCCATCTCTAAGCAATTTTGAATGTCATTTTTGGCCGTTTCTTACCCACTTTTGCAGATCTCTGCGTACTTTTAAGCCTTTTTTGGCCTTTTCTATCCAGTTTGCACATCTCTAACCATTTTGAAGCCATTTTTGGCATTTCTGACCCATTTCTGCTAATCTCTAAGCACTTTAAAGCCATTTTGGCCATTTCTCACCCATTTTTGCAAATCCCTAACCACTTTAAAGCCATTTTTGGCCATTTCTAACCTGTTTGTGCAAATCCCTAAGCACTTTAAAGCCATTTTTGGCAATTCTAACCCATTTTTGCACATCTGTAAGCACTTCCAAGCCATTTTTAGCATTTCTCACCCATTTTTGCAAATCTCTAAGCACTTTAAAGCCATTTTTAGCATTTCTAACCCATTTTTGCATATCTCTAAGAACTTTAAGGCCATTTTTAGCATTCCTAACCCGTTTTTGCAAATCTCTAAGCACTTCCAAGCCATTTTTAGCATTTCTCACCCATTTTTGCAAACCTCTAAGCATTTTAAAGCATTTTTAGCATTTTTAACCCATTTTTGCACATCCCTAAGCACTTTTAAACCATTTTTGGCCATTTCTAACCCATGTTTGCTCATCTCTAAGCAATTTTGGAAGCCATTTTTGGCCTTTTCTATCCAGTTTGCACATCTCTAACCATTTCAAAGCCATTTTTGGCATTTCTAACCCTTTTTTGCTAATCTCTAAGCACTTTTAAGCCATTTTTTAGCATTTCTAACCCATTTTTGCAAATCCCTAACCACTTGAAAGCCATTTTTAGCATTTCTAACCCGTTTTTGCAAATATCTAAGCACTTGAAAGCCATTTTTGGCCATTTCTAATTCATTTTTGCACATCTCTAAGCACTTTAAAGCCATTTTTGGCCATTTCTAACCCATGTTTGCTCATCTCTAAGCAATTTTGAATGGCATTTTTGGCCTTTTCTAACCCATTTTTGCAGATCTCTGCGAACTTTTAAGCCTTTTTTGGCCTTTTCTAACCAGTTTGCACATCTCTAACCATTTCGAAGCCATTTTTGGCATTCCTGACCCATTTCTGCTAATCTCTAAGCACTTTAAAGCCATTTTGGCCATTTCTAACCAATTTTTGCAAATCCCTAACAACTTTAAAGCCATTTTTGGCCATTTCTAACCCATTTTTCCAAATCCCTAAGCACTTTAAAGCCATTTTTGGCATTTCTAACCTGTTTGTGCAAATCTCTAACCACTTTAAAGCCATTTTTAGCATTCCTAACCCATTTTTGCAAATCTCTAAGCACTTCCAAGCTATTTTTAGCATTTCTCACCCATTTTTGCAAATCTCTAAGCACTTTAAAGCCATTTTTAGCATTTCTAACCCATTTTTGCACATCTCTAAGCAATTTTGATTGCATTTTTGGCCGTTTCTAACCCATTTTTGCAGATCTCTACGAACTTTTAAGCCATTTTTGGCCTTTTCTATCCAGTTTGCACATCTCTAACCATTTCGAAGCCATTTTTGGCAGTTCTAACCCTTTTTTGCTAATCTCTAAGCACTTTAAAGACATTTTTGGTCATTTCTAACCCATTTTTTGCAAATCCCTAACCACTTTAAAGCCATTTTTGGCCATTTCTAACCCATTTTTCCAAATCCCTAAGCACTTTAAAGCCATTTTTGGCATTTCTAACCTGTTTGTGCAAATCTCTAACCACTTTAAAGCCATTTTTAGCATTCCTAACCCATTTTTGCAAATCTCTAAGCACTTCCAAGCTATTTTTAGCATTTCTCACCCATTTTTGCAAATCTCTAAGCACTTTAAAGCCATTTTTAGCATTTCTGACCCATTTTTGCACATCTCTAAGCAATTTTGATTGCATTTTTGGCCGTTTCTAACCCATTTTTGCAGATCTCTACGAACTTTTAAGCCATTTTTGGCCTTTTCTATCCAGTTTGCACATCTCTAACCATTTCAAAGCCATTTTTGGCATTTCTAACCCTTTTTTGCTAATCTCTAAGCACTTTAAAGCCATTTTTGGTCATTTCTAACCCATTTTTTGCAAATCCCTAAGCACTTTAAAGCCATTTTTGGCCATTTCTAACCCATTTTTGCAAATCCCTAAGCACTTTAAAGCCATTTTTGGCATTTCTAACCCATTTTTGTACATCTCTAAGCACTTTTAAACCATTTTTGGCCATTTCTAACCCATGTTTGCACATCTCTAAGCACTTTGAAACCATTTTTGGCCTTTTCTAACCCATGTCTGCACATCTCTAAGCACTTTTAAACCATTTTTGGCCATTTCTAACCCATGTTTGCTCATCTCTAAGCAATTTTGAATGACATTTTTGGCCGTTTCTAACCCATTTTTGCAGATCTCTACGAACTTTTAAGCCATTTTTGGCCATTTCTAACCCATGTTTGCACATCTCTAAGCACTTTTAAACCATTTTTGGCCATTTCTAACCCATGTTTGCACATCTCTAAGCACTTTTACACCATTTTTGGCCATTTCTAACCCATGTTTGCACATCTCTAAGCAATTTTGAATGACATTTTTGGCCGTTTCTAACCCATTTTTGCAGATCTCTACGAACTTTTAAGCCATTTTTGGACTTTTCTATCCAGTTTGCATATCCTTAACCATTTCGAAGCCATTTTTGGCATTTCTAACCCTTTTTTGCTAATCTCTAAGCACTTTAAAGCCATTTTTGGCCTTTTCTAACCCATTTTTTGCAAATCCCTAAGCACTTTAAAGCCTTTTTTGGCCATTTCTAACCCATTTTTGCAAATCCCTAAGCACTTTAAAGCCGTTTTTGGCATTTCTAACCCATTTTTGTACATCTCTAAGCACTTTTAAACCATTTTTGGCCATTTCTAACCCATGTTTGCACATCTCTAAGCACTTTCAAACCATTTTTGGCCTTTTCTAACCCATGTTTGCACATCTCTAAGCAATTTTGAATGACATTTTTGGCCGTTTCTAACCCATTTTTGCAGATCTCTACGAACTTTTAAGCCATTTTTGGCCTTTTCTTTCCAGTTTGCATATCTTTAACCATTTCGAAGCCATTTTTGGCATTTCTAACCCTTTTTTGCTAATCTCTAAGCACTTTAAAGCCATTTTTAGCAGTTCTAACCCATTTTTGCGAATCTCTAAGCACTTTAAAGCCATTTTTAGCTTTTCTAACCCATTTTTGCACATCTCTAAGCAGTTTAAAGCCATTTTTAGCATTCCTAACCCGTTTTTGCAAATCTCTAAGCACTTCCAAGCCATTTTTAGCATTTCTCACCCATTTTTGCAAACCTCTAAGCACTTTAAAGCATTTTTAGCATTTTTAACCCATTTTTGCACATCCCTAAGCACTTTAAAACCATTTTTGGCCATTTCTAACCCATGTTTGCCCATCTCTAAGCAATTTTGAATGGCATTTTTGGCCGTTTCTTACCCACTTTTGCAGATCTCTGCGTACTTTTAAGCCTTTTTTGGCCTTTTCTATCCAGTTTGCACATCTCTAACCATTTTGAAGCCATTTTTGGCATTTCTGACCCATTTCTGCTAATCTCTAAGCACTTTAAAGCAATTTTGGCCATTTCTCACCCATTTTTGCAAATCCCTAACCACTTTAAAGCCATTTTTGGCCGTTTCTAACCTGTTTGTGCAAATCCCTAAGCACTTTAAAGCCATTTTTGGCAATTCTAACCCATTTTTGCACATCTGTAAGCACTTCCAAGCCATTTATAGCATTTCTCACCCATTTTTGCAAATCTCTAAGCACTTTAAAGCCATTTTTAGCATTTCTAACCCATTTTTGCATATCTCTAAGAACTTTAAGGCCATTTTTAGCATTCCTAACCCGTTTTTGCAAATCTCTAAGCACTTCCAAGCCATTTTTAGCATTTCTAACCCATTTTTGCAAACCTCTAAGCATTTTAAAGCATTTTTAGCATTTTTAACCCATTTTTGCACATCCCTAAGCACTTTTAAACCATTTTTGGCCATTTCTAACCCATGTTTGCTCATCTCTAAGTAATTTTGGAAGCCATTTTTGGCCTTTTCTATCCAGTTTGCACATCTCTAACCATTTCAAAGCCATTTTTGGCATTTCTAACCCTTTTTTGCTAATCTCTAAGCACTTTTAAGGCATTTTTTAGCATTTCTAACCCATTTTTGCAAATCCCTAACCACTTTAAAGCCATTTTTAGCATTTCTAACCCGTTTTTGCAAATATCTAAGCACTTGAAAGCCATTTTTGGCCATTTCTAATTCATTTTTGCACATCTCTAAGCACTTTAAAGCCATTTTTGGCCATTTCTAACCCATGTTTGCTCATCTCTAAGCAATTTTGAATGGCATTTTTGGCCTTTTCTAACCCATTTTTGCAGATCTCTGCGAACTTTTAAGCCTTTTTTGGCCTTTTCTAACCAGTTTGCACATCTCTAACCATTTCGAAGCCATTTTTGGCATTTCTGACCCATTTCTGCTAATCTCTAAGCACTTTAAAGCCATTTTGGCCATTTCTAACCAATTTTTGCAAATCCCTAACCACTTTAAAGCCATTTTTGGCCATTTCTAACCCATTTTTCCAAATCCCTAAGCACTTTAAAGCCATTTTTGGCATTTCTAACCTGTTTGTGCAAATCTCTAACCACTTTAAAGCCATTTTTAGCATTCCTAACCCATTTTTGCAAATCTCTAAGCACTTCCAAGCTATTTTTAGCATTTCTCACCCATTTTTGCAAATCTCTAAGCACTTTAAAGCAATTTTGGCCATTTCTCACCCATTTTTGCAAATCTCTAAGTACTTTAAAGTCATTTTTAGCATTTCTAACCCATTTTTGCACATCTGTAGCCATTTTGAAGCCATTTTTGGCATTTCTGACCCTTTTTTGCTAATCTCTAAGCACTTTAAAGCCATTTTTGGCATTTCTAACCTGTTTGTGCAATCTCTAACCACTTTAAGGCCATTTTTGGCATTTCTAACCCATGTTTGTACATCTCTAAGCGCTTTTAAACCATTTTTGGCCATTTCTAACCCATGTTTGCACATCTCTAAGCAATTTTGAATGACATTTTTGGCCGTTTCTAACCCATTTTTGCAGATCTCTACGAACTTTTAAGCCATTTTTGGCCTTTTCTTTCCAGTTTGCATATCTTTAACCATTTCGAAGCCATTTTTGGCATTTCTAACCCTTTTTTGCTAATCTCTAAGCACTTTAAAGCCATTTTGGCCGTTTCTAACCCATTTTTCAAATCCCTAAGCACTTTAAAGCCATTTTTAGCATTTCTAACCCATTTTTGCACATCTCTAAGCAGTTTAAAGCCATTTTTAGCATTCCTAACCCGTTTTTGCAAATCTCTAAGCACTTCCAAGCCATTTTTAGCATTTCTCACCCATTTTTGCAAACCTCTAAGCACTCTAAAGCATTTTTAGCATTTTTAACCCATTTTTGCACATCCCTAAGCACTTTAAAACCATTTTTGGCCATTTCTAACCCATGTTTGCCCATCTCTAAGCAATTTTGAATGGCATTTTTGGCCGTTTCTTACCCACTTTTGCAGATCTCTGCGTACTTTTAAGCCTTTTTTGGCCTTTTCTATCCAGTTTGCACATCTCTAACCATTTTGAAGCCATTTTTGGCATTTCTGACCCTTTTTTGCTAATCTCTAAGCACTTTAAAGCCATTTTGGCCATTTCTCACCCATTTTTGCAAATCCCTAAGCACTTTAAAGCCATTTTTGGCCATTTCTAACCTGTTTGTGCAAGTCCCTAAGCACTTTAAAGCCATTTTTGGCAATTCTAACCTGTTTGTGCAAATCTCTAACCACTTTAAAGCCATTTTTGGCATTTCTAACCCGTGTTTGCACATCTCTAAGCACTTTTAATCCATTTTTAGCATTTCTAACCCATTTTTGCGAATCTCTAAGCACTTTAAAGCCATTTTTAGCATTTCTAACCCATTTTTGCACATCTGTAAGCACTTCCAAGCCATTTTTAGCATTTCTCACCCATTTTTGCAAATCTCTAAGCACTTTTAAACCATTTTTGGCCATTTCTAACCCATTTTTGCACATCTCTAAGCAATTTTGATTGCATTTTTGGCCGTTTCTAACCCATTTTTGCAGATCTCTACGAACTTTTAAGCCATTTTTGGCCTTTTCTATCCAGTTTGCACATCTCTAACCATTTCAAAGCCATTTTTGGCATTTCTAACCCTTTTTTGCTAATCTCTAAGCACTTTAAAGCCATTTTTGGCAGTTCTAACCCATTTTTGCGAATCCCTAAGCACTTTAAAGCCAGTTTTAGCATTTCTAACCCATTTTTGCATATCTGTAAGCACTTCCTAGCCATTTTTAGCATTTCTCAACCATTTTTGCAGATCTCTAAGCACTTTAAAGCCATTTTTAGCATTTCTAACCCATTTTTGCACATCTCTAAGCAATTTTGATTGCATTTTTGGCCGTTTCTAACCCATTTTTGCAGATCTCTACGAACTTTTAAGCCATTTTTGGCCTTTTCTATCCAGTTTGCACATCTCTAACCATTTCAAAGCCATTTTTGGCATTTCTAACCCTTTTTTGCTAATCTCTAAGCACTTTAAAGCCATTTTTGGCAGTTCTAACCCATTTTTGCGAATCTCTAAGCACTTTAAAGCCATTTTTAGCATTTCTAACCCATTTTTGCACATCTCTAAGCAGTTTAAAGCCATTTTTAGCATTCCTAACCCGTTTTTGCAAATCTCTAAGCACTTCCAAGCCATTTTTAGCATTTCTCACCCATTTTTGCAAACCTCTAAGCACTTTAAAGCATTTTTAGCATTTTTAACCCATTTTTGCACATCCCTAAGCACTTTAAAACCATTTTTGGCCATTTCTAACCCATGTTTGCCCATCTCTAAGCAATTTTGAATGGCATTTTTGGCCGTTTCTAACCCATTTTTGCAGATCTCTGCGTACTTTTAAGCCTTTTTTGGCCTTTTCTATCCAGTTTGCACATCTCTAACCATTTTGAAGCCATTTTTGCATTTCTGACCCTTTTTTGCTAATCTCTAAGCACTTTAAAGCCATTTTGGCCATTTCTCACCCATTTTTGCAAATCTCTAAGCACTTTAAAGCCATTTTCGGCCATTTCTAACCTGTTTGTGCAAATCCCTAAGCACTTTAAAGCCATTTTTGGCAATTCTAACCTGTTTGTGCAAATCTCTAACCACTTTAAAGCCATTTTTGGCATTTCTAACCCGTGTTTGCACATCTCTAAGCACTTTTAAGCCATTTTTAGCATTTCTAACCCATTTTTGCGAATCTCTAAGCACTTTAAAGCCATTTTTAGCATTTCTCACCCATTTTTGCATATCTCTAAGCACTTTAAAGCCATTTTTAGCATTTCTCACCCATTTTTGCAAATCTCTAAGCACTTTAAAGCCATTTTTAGCATTCCTAACCGGTTTTTGCAAATCTCTAAGCACTTCCAAGCAATTTTTAGCATTTCTCACCCATTTTTGCAAATCTCTAAGCACTTTAAAGCTATTTTTTAGCATTTCTAACCCATTTTTTGCACATCTCTAAGCAATTTTGAATGCATTTTTGGCCGTTTCTAACCATTTTTGCAGATCTCTGCGAACGTTTAAGCCATTTTTGGCCTTTTCTATCCAGTTTGCACATCTCTAACCATTTCAAAGCCATTTTTGGCATTTCTAACCCTTTTTTGCTAATCTCTAAGCACTTTAAAGCCATTTTTGGTCATTTCTAACCCATTTTTTGCAAATCCCTAAGCACTTTAAAGCCATTTTGGCCATTTCTAACCCATTTTTGCAAATCCCTAAGCACTTTAAAGCCATTTTTGGCATTTCTAACCCATTTTTGTACATCTCTAAGCACTTTTAAACCATTTTTGGCCATTTCTAACCCATGTTTGCACATCTCTAAGCACTTTTAAACCATTTTTGGCCTTTTCTAACCCATGTTTGCACATCTCTAAGCACTTTTAAACCATTTTTGGCCATTTCTAACCCATGTTTGCCCATCTCTAAGCAATTTTGAATGGCATTTTTGGCCGTTTCTAACCCATTTTTGCAGATCTCTGCGTACTTTTAAGCCTTTTTTGGCCTTTTCTATCCAGTTTGCACATCTCTAACCATTTCGAAGCCATTTTTGGCATTTCTGACCCTTTTTTGCTAATCTCTAAGCACTTTAAAGCCATTTTGGCCGTTTCTAACCCATTTTTGCAGATCTCTAAGCACTTTAAAGCCATTTTTTAGCATTACTAACCCATTTTTTGCAAATCCCTAAGCACTTTAAAGCCATTTTTAGCATTCCTAACCCGTTTTTGCAAATCTCTAAGCACTTCCAAGCCATTTTTAGCATTTCTCACCCATTTTTGCAAACCTCTAAGCACTCTAAAGCATTTTTAGCATTTTTAACCCATTTTTGCACATCCCTAAGCACTTTAAAACCATTTTTGGCCATTTCTAACCCATGTTTGCCCATCTCTAAGCAATTTTGAATGGCATTTTTGGCCGTTTCTAACCCATTTTTGCAGATCTCTGCGTACTTTTAAGCCTTTTTTGGCCTTTTCTATCCAGTTTGCACATCTCTAACCATTTGAAGCCATTTTTGCATTTCTGACCCTTTTTTGCTAATCTCTAAGCACTTTAAAGCCATTTTGGCCATTTCTCACCCATTTTTGCAAATCTCTAAGCACTTTAAAGCCATTTTCGGCCATTTCTAACCTGTTTGTGCAAATCCCTAAGCACTTCAAATCCATTTTTGGCAATTCTAACCTGTTTGTGCAAATCTCTAACCACTTTAAAGCCATTTTTGGCATTTCTAACCCGTGTTTGCACATCTCTAAGCACTTTTAAGCCATTTTTGGCATTTCCAACCCATTTTTGCGAATCTCTAAGCACTTTAAAGCCATTTTTAGCATTTCTCACCCATTTTTGCATATCTCTAAGCACTTTAAAGCCATTTTTAGCATTTCTCACCCATTTTTGCAAATCTCTAAGCACTTTAAAGCCATTTTTAGCATTCCTAACCGGTTTTTGCAAATCTCTAAGCACTTCCAAGCAATTTTTAGCATTTCTCACCCCATTTTTGCAAATCTCTAAGCACTTTAAAGCCATTTTTAGCATTTCTAACCCATTTTTGCACATCTCTAAGCAATTTTGAATGCATTTTTGGCCGTTTCTAACCCATTTTTGCAGATCTCTGCGAACGTTTAAGCCATTTTTGGCCTTTTCTATCCAGTTTGCATATCTTTAACCATTTCGAAGCCATTTTTGGCATTTCTAACCCTTTTTTGCTAATCTCTAAGCACTTTAAAGCCATTTTTAGCTTTTCTAACCCATTTTTGCACATCTCTAAGCAGTTTAAAGCCATTTTTAGCATTCCTAACCCGTTTTTGCAAATCTCTAAGCACTTCCAAGCCATTTTTAGCATTTCTCACCCATTTTTTGCAAACCTCTAAGCACTTTAAAGCATTTTTAGCATTTTTAACCCATTTTTGCACATCCCTAAGCACTTTAAAACCATTTTTGGCCATTTCTAACCCATGTTTGCCCATCTCTAAGCAATTTTGAATGGCATTTTTGGCCGTTTCTAACCCATTTTTGCAGATCTCTGCGTACTTTTAAGCCTTTTTTGGCCTTTTCTATCCAGTTTGCACATCTCTAACCATTTTGAAGCCATTTTTGGCATTTCTGACCCATTTCTGCTAATCTCTAAGCACTTTAAAGCCATTTTGGCCATTTCTCACCCATTTTTGCAAATCCCTAACCACTTTAAAGCCATTTTTGGCTATTTCTAACCTGTTTGTGCAAATCCCTAAGCACTTTAAAGCCATTTTTGGCAATTCTAACCTGTGTTTGCAAATCTCTAACCACTTTAAAGCCATTTTTGGCATTTCTAACCCGTGTTTGCACATCTCTAAGCACTTTTAATCCATTTTTAGCATTTCTAACCCATTTTTGCGAATCTCTAAGCACTTTAAAGCCATTTTTAGCATTTCTAACCATTTTTGCACATCTGTAAGCACTTCCAAGCCATTTTTAGCATTTCTCACCCATTTTTGCAAATCTCTAAGCACTTTAAAGCCATTTTTAGCATTTCTAACCCATTTTTGCATATCTCTAAGAACTTTAAAGCCATTTTTAGCATTCCTAACCGTTTTTGCAAATCTCTAAGCACTTCCAAGCCATTTTTAGCATTTCTCACCCATTTTTGCAAACCTCTAAGCACTTTAAAGCATTTTTAGCATTTTTAACCCATTTTTGCACATCCCTAAGCACTTTTAAACCATTTTTGGCCATTTCTAACCCATGTTTGCTCATCTCTAAGCAATTTTGGAAGCCATTTTTGGCCTTTTCTATCCAGTTTGCACATCTCTAACCATTTCAAAGCCATTTTTGGCATTTCTAACCCTTTTTTGCTAATCTCTAAGCACTTTTAAGCCATTTTTTAGCATTACTAACCCATTTTTTGCAAATCCCTAAGCACTTTAAAGCCATTTTTGGCCATTTCTAACCCATTTTTCCAAATCCCTAAGCACTTTAAAGCCATTTTTGGCATTTCTAACCTGTTTGTGCAAATCTCTAACCACTTTAAAGCCATTTTTAGCATTCCTAACCCATTTTTGCAAATCTCTAAGCACTTCCAAGCTATTTTTAGCATTTCTCACCCATTTTTGCAAATCTCTAAGCACTTTAAAGCCATTTTTAGCATTTCTAACCCATTTTTGCACATCTCTAAGCAATTTTGATTGCATTTTTGGCCGTTTCTAACCCATTTTTGCAGATCTCTACGAACTTTTAAGCCATTTTTGGCCTTTTCTATCCAGTTTGCACATCTCTAACCATTTCAAAGCCATTTTTGGCATTTCTAACCCTTTTTTGCTAATCTCTAAGCACTTTAAAGCATTTTTGGTCATTTCTAACCCATTTTTTGCAAATCCCTAAGCACTTTAAAGCCATTTTTGGCCATTTCTAACCCATTTTTGCAAATCCCTAAGCACTTTAAAGCCATTTTTGGCATTTCTAACCCATTTTTGTACATCTCTAAGCACTTTTAAACCATTTTTGGCCATTTCTAACCCATGTTTGCACATCTCTAAGCACTTTTAAACCATTTTTGGCCTTTTCTAACCCATGTTTGCACATCTCTAAGCACTTTTAAACCATTTTTGGCCATTTCTAACCCATGTTTGCCCATCTCTAAGCAATTTTGAATGGCATTTTTGGCCGTTTCTAACCCATTTTTGCAGATCTCTGCGTACTTTTAAGCCTTTTTTGGCCTTTTCTATCCCGTTTGCACATCTCTAACCATTTCGAAGCCATTTTTGGCATTTCTGACCCTTTTTTGCTAATCTCTAAGCACTTTAAAGCCATTTGGCCGTTTCTAACCATTTTTGCAGATCTCTAAGCACTTTAAAGCCATTTTTAGCATTTCTAACCCATTTTTGCACATCTCTAAGCAGTTTAAAGCCATTTTTAGCATTCCTAACCCGTTTTTTGCAAATCTCTAAGCACTTCCAAGCCATTTTTAGCATTTCTCACCCATTTTTGCAAACCTCTAAGCACTCTAAAGCATTTTTAGCATTTTTAACCCATTATTGCACATCCCTAAGCACTTTAAAACCATTTTTGGCCATTTCTAACCCATGTTTGCCCATCTCTAAGCAATTTTGAATGGCATTTTTGGCCGTTTCTAACCCATTTTTGCAGATCTCTGCGTACTTTTAAGCCTTTTTTGGCCTTTTCTATCCAGTTTGCACATCTCTAACCATTTTGAAGCCATTTTTGCATTTCTGACCCTTTTTTGCTAATCTCTAAGCACTTTAAAGCCATTTTGGCCATTTCTCACCCATTTTTGCAAATCTCTAAGCACTTTAAAGCCATTTTCGGCCATTTCTAACCTGTTTGTGCAAATCCCTAAGCACTTTAAATCCATTTTTGGCAATTCTAACCTGTTTGTGCAAATCTCTAACCACTTTAAAGCCATTTTTGGCATTTCTAACCCGTGTTTGCACATCTCTAAGCACTTTTAAGCCATTTTTGGCATTTCCAACCCATTTTTGCGAATCTCTAAGCACTTTAAAGCCATTTTTAGCATTTCTCACCCATTTTTGCATATCTCTAAGCACTTTAAAGCCATTTTTAGCATTTCTCACCCATTTTTTGCAAATCTCTAAGCACTTTAAAGCCATTTTTAGCATTCCTAACCCGTTTTTGCAAATCTCTAAGCACTTCCAAGCAATTTTTAGCATTTCTCACCCATTTTTGCAAATCTCTAAGCACTTTAAAGCCATTTTTAGCATTTCTAACCCATTTTTGCACATCTCTAAGCAATTTTGAATGCATTTTTGGCCGTTTCTAACCCATTTTTGCAGATCTCTGCGAACGTTTTAGCCATTTTTGGCCTTTTCTATCCAGTTTGCACATCTCTAACCATTTCAAAGCCATTTTTGGCATTTCTAACCCTTTTTTGCTAATCTCTAAGCACTTTAAAGCCATTTTTGGTCATTTCTAACCCATTTTTTGCAAATCCCTAAGCACTTTAAAGCCATTTTTGGCCATTTCTAACCCATTTTTGCAAATCCCTAAGCACTTTAAAGCCATTTTTGGCATTTCTAACCCATTTTTGCACATCTCTAAGCACTTTTAAACCATTTTTGGCCATTTCTAACCCATGTTTGCACATCTCTAAGCACTTTTAAACCATTTTTGGCCATTTCTAACCCATGTTTGCACATCTCTAAGCAATTTTGAATGACATTTTTGGCCGTTTCTAACCCATTTTTGCAGATCTCTACGAACTTTTAAGCCATTTTGGCCTTTTCTATCCAGTTTGCATATCCTTAACCATTTCGAAGTCATTTTTGGCATTTCTGACCCATTTCTGCTAATCTCTAAGCACTTTAAAGCCATTTTGGCCATTTCTCACCCATTTTTGCAAATCCCTAACCACTTTAAAGCCATTTTTGGCCATTTCTAACCCATTTTTGCAAATCCCTAAGCACTTTAAAGCCATTTTTGGCATTTCTAACCCATTTTTGTACATCTCTAAGCACTTTTAAACCATTTTTGGCCATTTCTAACCCATGTTTGCACATCTCTAAGCACTTTTAAACCATTTTTGGCCTTTTCTAACCCATGTTTGCACATCTCTAAGCAATTTTGAATGACATTTTTGGCCGTTTCTAACCCATTTTTGCAGATCTCTACGAACTTTTAAGCCATTTTTGGCCTTTTCTTTCCAGTTTGCATATCTTTAACCATTTCGAAGCCATTTTTGGCATTTCTAACCCTTTTTTGCTAATCTCTAAGCACTTTAAAGCCATTTTTAGCAGTTCTAACCCATTTTGCGAATCTCTAAGCACTTTAAAGCCATTTTTAGCTTTTCTAACCCATTTTTGCACATCTCTAAGCAGTTTAAAGCCATTTTTAGCATTCCTAACCCGTTTTGCAAATCTCTAAGCACTTCCAAGCCATTTTTAGCATTTCTCACCCCATTTTTGCAAACCTCTAAGCACTTTAAAGCATTTTTAGCATTTTTAACCCATTTTTGCACATCCCTAAGCACTTTAAAACCATTTTTGGCCATTTCTAACCCATGTTTGCCCATCTCTAAGCAATTTTGAATGGCATTTTTGGCCGTTTCTAACCCATTTTTGCAGATCTCTGCGTACTTTTTAAGCCTTTTTTGGCCTTTTCTATCCAGTTTGCACATCTCTAACCATTTTGAAGCCATTTTTGGCATTTCTAACCCTTTTTTGCTAATCTCTAAGCACTTTAAAGCCATTTTTGGTCATTTCTAACCCATTTTTTGCAAATCCCTAAGCACTTTAAAGCCATTTTTGGCCATTTCTAACCCATTTTTGCAAATCCCTAAGCACTTTAAAGCCATTTTTGGCATTTCTAACCCATTTTTGTACATCTCTAAGCACTTTTAAACCATTTTTGGCCATTTCTAACCCATGTTTGCACATCTCTAAGCACTTTTAAACCATTTTTGGCCTTTTCTAACCCATGTTTGCACATCTCTAAGCAATTTTGAATGACATTTTTGGCCGTTTCTAACCCATTTTTGCAGATCTCTACGAACTTTTAAGCCATTTTTGGCCTTTTCTTTCCAGTTTGCATATCTTTAACCATTTCGAAGCCATTTTTGGCATTTCTAACCCTTTTTTGCTAATCTCTAAGCACTTTAAAGCCATTTTTAGCAGTTCTAACCCATTTTTGCGAATCTCTAAGCACTTTAAAGCCATTTTTAGCTTTTCTAACCCATTTTTGCACATCTCTAAGCAGTTTAAAGCCATTTTTAGCATTCCTAACCCGTTTTTGCAAATCTCTAAGCACTTCCAAGCCATTTTTAGCATTTCTCACCCATTTTTGCAAACCTCTAAGCACTTTAAAGCATTTTTAGCATTTTTAACCCATTTTTGCACATCCCTAAGCACTTTAAAACCATTTTTGGCCATTTCTAACCCATGTTTGCCCATCTCTAAGCAATTTTGAATGGCATTTTTGGCCGTTTCTAACCCATTTTTGCAGATCTCTGCGTACTTTTAAGCCTTTTTTGGCCTTTTCTATCCAGTTTGCACATCTCTAACCATTTTGAAGCCATTTTTGGCATTTCTGACCCATTTCTGCTAATCTCTAAGCACTTTAAAGCCATTTTGGCCATTTCTCACCCATTTTTGCAAATCCCTAACCACTTTAAAGCCATTTTTGGCCATTTCTAACCTGTTTGTGCAAATCCCTAAGCACTTTAAAGCCATTTTTGGCAATTCTAACCTGTTTGTGCAAATCTCTAACCACTTTAAAGCCATTTTTGGCATTTCTAACCCGTGTTTGCACATCTCTAAGCACTTTTAATCCATTTTTAGCATTTCTAACCCATTTTTGCGAATCTCTAAGCACTTTAAAGCCATTTTTAGCATTTCTAAACCCATTTTGCACATCTGTAAGCACTTCCAAGCCATTTTTAGCATTTCTCACCCATTTTTGCAAATCTCTAAGCACTTTAAAGCCATTTTTAGCATTTCTAACCCATTTTTGCACATCTCTAAGCAATTTTGATTGCATTTTTGGCCGTTTCTAACCCATTTTTGCAGATCTCTACGAACTTTTAAGCCATTTTTGGCCTTTTCTATCCAGTTTGCACATCTCTAACCATTTCAAAGCCATTTTTGGCATTTCTAACCCTTTTTTGCTAATCTCTAAGCACTTTAAAGCCATTTTTGGTCATTTCTAACCCATTTTTTGCAAATCCCTAAGCACTTTAAAGCCATTTTTGGCCATTTCTAACCCATTTTTGCAAATCCCTAAGCACTTTAAAGCCATTTTTGGCATTTCTAACCCATTTTTGTACATCTCTAAGCACTTTTAAACCATTTTTGGCCATTTCTAACCCATGTTTGCACATCTCTAAGCACTTTTAAACCATTTTTGGCCTTTTCTAACCCATGTTTGCACATCTCTAAGCACTTTTAAACCATTTTTGGCCATTTCTAACCCATGTTTGCCCATCTCTAAGCAATTTTGAATGGCATTTTTGGCCGTTTCTAACCCATTTTTGCAGATCTCTGCGTACTTTTAAGCCTTTTTGGCCTTTTCTATCCAGTTTGCACATCTCTAACCATTTCGAAGCCATTTTTGGCATTTCTGACCCTTTTTTGCTAATCTCTAAGCACTTTAAAGCCATTTTGGCCGTTTCTAACCCATTTTTGCAGATCTCTAAGCACTTTAAAGCCATTTTTAGCATTTCTAACCCATTTTTGCACATCTCTAAGCAGTTTAAAGCCATTTTTAGCATTCCTAACCCGTTTTTGCAAATCTCTAAGCACTTCCAAGCCATTTTTAGCATTTCTCACCCATTTTTGCAAACCTCTAAGCACTCTAAAGCATTTTTAGCATTTTTAACCCATTTTTGCACATCCCTAAGCACTTTAAAACCATTTTTGGCCATTTCCAACCCATGTTTGCCCATCTCTAAGCAATTTTGAATGGCATTTTTGGCCGTTTCTAACCCATTTTTGCAGATCTCTGCGTACTTTTAAGCCTTTTTTGGCCTTTTCTATCCAGTTTGCACATCTCTAACCATTTTGAAGCCATTTTTGCATTTCTGACCCTTTTTTTGCTAATCTCTAAGCACTTTAAAGCCATTTTGGCCATTTCTCACCCATTTTTGCAAATCTCTAAGCACTTTAAAGCCATTTTCGGCCATTTCTAACCTGTTTGTGCAAATCCCTAAGCACTTTAAATCCATTTTTGGCAATTCTAACCTGTTTGTGCAAATCTCTAACCACTTTAAAGCCATTTTTGGCATTTCTAACCCGTGTTTGCACATCTCTAAGCACTTTTAAGCCATTTTTGGCATTTCCAACCCATTTTTGCGAATCCCTAAGCACTTTAAAGCCATTTTTAGCATTTCTCACCCATTTTTGCATATCTCTAAGCACTTTAAAGCCATTTTTAGCATTCCTAACCCGTTTTTGCAAATCTCTAAGCACTTCCAAGCCATTTTTAGCATTCCTAACCGGTTTTTGCAAATCTCTAAGCACTTCCAAGCAATTTTTAGCATTTCTCACCCATTTTTGCAAATCTCTAAGCACTTTAAAGCCATTTTTAGCATTTCTAACCCATTTTTGCACATCTCTAAGCAATTTTGAATGCATTTTTGGCCGTTTCTAACCCATTTTTGCAGATCTCTGCGAACGTTTAAGCCATTTTTGGCCTTTTCTATCCAGTTTGCACATCTCTAACCATTTCAAAGCCATTTTTGGCATTTCTAACCCTTTTTTGCTAATCTCTAAGCACTTTAAAGCCATTTTTGGTCATTTCTAACCCATTTTTTGCAAATCCCTAAGCACTTTAAAGCCATTTTTGGCCATTTCTAACCCATTTTTGCAAATCCCTAAGCACTTTAAAGCCATTTTTGGCATTTCTAACCCATTTTTGCACATCTCTAAGCACTTTTAAACCATTTTTGGCCATTTCTAACCCATGTTTGCACATCTCTAAGCACTTTTAAACCATTTTTGGCCATTTCTAACCCATGTTTGCACATCTCTAAGCAATTTTGAATGACATTTTTGGCCGTTTCTAACCCATTTTTGCAGATCTCTACGAACTTTTAAGCCATTTTTGGCCTTTTCTATCCAGTTTGCATATCCTTAACCATTTCGAAGTCATTTTTGGCATTTCTGACCCATTTCTGCTAATCTCTAAGCACTTTAAAGCCATTTTGGCCATTTCTCACCCATTTTTGCAAATCCCTAACCACTTTAAAGCCATTTTTGGCCATTTCTAACCCATTTTTGCAAATCCCTAAGCACTTTAAAGCCATTTTTGGCATTTCTAACCCATTTTTGTACATCTCTAAGCACTTTTAAACCATTTTTGGCCATTTCTAACCCATGTTTGCACATCTCTAAGCACTTTTAAACCATTTTTGGCCTTTTCTAACCCATGTTTGCACATCTCTAAGCAATTTTGAATGACATTTTTGGCCGTTTCTAACCCATTTTTGCAGATCTCTACGAACTTTTAAGCCATTTTTGGCCTTTTCTTTCCAGTTTGCATATCTTTAACCATTTCGAAGCCATTTTTGGCATTTCTAACCCTTTTTTTGCTAATCTCTAAGCACTTTAAAGCCATTTTTGGTCATTTCTAACCCATTTTTTGCAAATCCCTAAGCACTTTAAAGCCATTTTTGGCCATTTCTAACCCATTTTTGCAAATCCCTAAGCACTTTAAAGCCATTTTTGGCATTTCTAACCCATTTTTGCACATCTCTAAGCACTTTTAAACCATTTTTGGCCATTTCTAACCCATGTTTGCACATCTCTAAGCACTTTTAAACCATTTTTGGCCATTTCTAACCCATGTTTGCACATCTCTAAGCAATTTTGAATGACATTTTTGGCCGTTTCTAACCCATTTTTGCAGATCTCTACGAACTTTTAAGCCATTTTTGGCCTTTTCTTTCCAGTTTGCATATCTTTAACCATTTCGAAGCCATTTTTGGCATTTCTAACCCTTTTTTGCTAATCTCTAAGCACTTTAAAGCCATTTTTAGCAGTTCTAACCCATTTTTGCGAATCTCTAAGCACTTTAAAGCCATTTTTAGCTTTTCTAACCCATTTTTGCACATCTCTAAGCAGTTTAAAGCCATTTTTAGCATTCCTAACCCGTTTTTGCAAATCTCTAAGCACTTCCAAGCCATTTTTAGCATTTCTCACCCATTTTTGCAAACCTCTAAGCACTTTAAAGCATTTTTAGCATTTTTAACCCATTTTTGCACATCCCTAAGCACTTTAAAACCATTTTTGGCCATTTCTAACCCATGTTTGCCCATCTCTAAGCAATTTTGAATGGCATTTTTGGCCGTTTCTAACCCATTTTTGCAGATCTCTGCGTACTTTTAAGCCTTTTTTGGCCTTTTCTATCCAGTTTGCACATCTCTAACCATTTTGAAGCCATTTTTGGCATTTCTAACCCTTTTTTGCTAATCTCTAAGCACTTTAAAGCCATTTTTGGTCATTTCTAACCCATTTTTTGCAAATCCCTAAGCACTTTAAAGCCATTTTTGGCCATTTCTAACCCATTTTTGCAAATCCCTAAGCACTTTAAAGCCATTTTTGGCATTTCTAACCCATTTTTGTACATCTCTAAGCACTTTTAAACCATTTTTGGCCATTTCTAACCCATGTTTGCACATCTCTAAGCACTTTTAAACCATTTTTGGCCTTTTCTAACCCATGTTTGCACATCTCTAAGCAATTTTGAATGACATTTTTGGCCGTTTCTAACCCATTTTTGCAGATCTCTACGAACTTTTAAGCCATTTTTGGCCTTTTCTTTCCAGTTTGCATATCTTTAACCATTTCGAAGCCATTTTTGGCATTTCTAACCCTTTTTTGCTAATCTCTAAGCACTTTAAAGCCATTTTTAAGCAGTTCTAACCCATTTTTGCGAATCTCTAAGCACTTTAAAGCCATTTTTAGCTTTTCTAACCCATTTTTGCACATCTCTAAGCAGTTTAAAGCCATTTTTAGCATTCCTAACCCGTTTTTGCAAATCTCTAAGCACTTCCAAGCCATTTTTAGCATTTCTCACCCATTTTTGCAAACCTCTAAGCACTTTAAAGCATTTTTAGCATTTTTAACCCATTTTTGCACATCCCTAAGCACTTTAAAACCATTTTTGGCCATTTCTAACCCATGTTTGCCCATCTCTAAGCAATTTTGAATGGCATTTTTGGCCGTTTCTAACCCATTTTTGCAGATCTCTGCGTACTTTTAAGCCTTTTTGGCCTTTTCTATCCAGTTTGCACATCTCTAACCATTTTGAAGCCATTTTTGGCATTTCTGACCCATTTCTGCTAATCTCTAAGCACTTTAAAGCCATTTTGGCCATTTCTCACCCATTTTTGCAAATCCCTAACCACTTTAAAGCCATTTTTGGCCATTTCTAACCTGTTTGTGCAAATCCCTAAGCACTTTAAAGCCATTTTTGGCAATTCTAACCTGTTTGTGCAAATCTCTAACCACTTTAAAGCCATTTTTGGCATTTCTAACCCGTGTTTGCACATCTCTAAGCACTTTTAATCCATTTTTAGCATTTCTAACCCATTTTTGCGAATCTCTAAGCACTTTAAAGCCATTTTTAGCATTTCTAACCCATTTTTGCACATCTGTAAGCACTTCCAAGCCATTTTTAGCATTTCTCACCCATTTTTGCAAATCTCTAAGCACTTTAAAGCCATTTTTAGCATTTCTAACCCATTTTTGCACATCTCTAAGCAATTTTGATTGCATTTTTGGCCGTTTCTAACCCATTTTTGCAGATCTCTACGAACTTTTAAGCCATTTTTGGCCTTTTCTATCCAGTTTGCACATCTCTAACCATTTCAAAGCCATTTTTGGCATTTCTAACCCTTTTTTGCTAATCTCTAAGCACTTTAAAGCCATTTTTGGTCATTTCTAACCCATTTTTTGCAAATCCCTAAGCACTTTAAAGCCATTTTTGGCCATTTCTAACCCATTTTTGCAAATCCCTAAGCACTTTAAAGCCATTTTTGGCATTTCTAACCCATTTTTGTACATCTCTAAGCACTTTTAAACCATTTTTGGCCATTTCTAACCCATGTTTGCACATCTCTAAGCACTTTTAAACCATTTTTGGCCTTTTCTAACCCATGTTTGCACATCTCTAAGCACTTTTAAACCATTTTTGGCCATTTCTAACCCATGTTTGCCCATCTCTAAGCAATTTTGAATGGCATTTTTGGCCGTTTCTAACCCATTTTTGCAGATCTCTGCGTACTTTTAAGCCTTTTTTGGCCTTTTCTATCCAGTTTGCACATCTCTAACCATTTCGAAGCCATTTTTGGCATTTCTGACCCTTTTTGCTAATCTCTAAGCACTTTAAAGCCATTTTGGCCGTTTCTAACCCATTTTTGCAGATCTCTAAGCACTTTAAAGCCATTTTAGCATTTCTAACCCATTCATTTGCACATCTCTAAGCAGTTTAAAGCCATTTTTAGCATTCCTAACCCGTTTTTGCAAATCTCTAAGCACTTCCAAGCCATTTTTAGCATTTCTCACCCATTTTTGCAAACCTCTAAGCACTCTAAAGCATTTTTAGCATTTTTAACCCATTTTTGCACATCCCTAAGCACTTTAAAACCATTTTTGGCCATTTCTAACCCATGTTTGCCCATCTCTAAGCAATTTTGAATGGCATTTTTGGCCGTTTCTAACCCATTTTTGCAGATCTCTGCGTACTTTTAAGCCTTTTTGGCCTTTTCTATCCAGTTTGCACATCTCTAACCATTTTGAAGCCATTTTTGCATTTCTGACCCTTTTTTGCTAATCTCTAAGCACTTTAAAGCCATTTTGGCCATTTCTCACCCATTTTTGCAAATCTCTAAGCACTTTAAAGCCATTTTCGGCCATTTCTAACCTGTTTGTGCAAATCCCTAAGCACTTTAAATCCATTTTTGGCAATTCTAACCTGTTTGTGCAAATCTCTAACCACTTTAAAGCCATTTTTGGCATTTCTAACCCCGTGTTTGCACATCTCTAAGCACTTTTAAGCCATTTTTGGCATTTCCAACCCATTTTTGCGAATCTCTAAGCACTTTAAAGCCATTTTTAGCATTTCTCACCCATTTTTGCATATCTCTAAGCACTTTAAAGCCATTTTTAGCATTTCTCAACCCATTTTTGCAAATCTCTAAGCACTTTAAAGCCATTTTTAGCATTCCTAACCGGTTTTTGCAATCTCTAAGCACTTCCAAGCAATTTTTAGCATTTCTCACCCATTTTTGCAAATCTCTAAGCACTTTAAAGCCATTTTTAGCATTTCTAACCCATTTTTGCACATCTCTAAGCAATTTTGAATGCATTTTTGGCCGTTTCTAACCCATTTTTGCAGATCTCTGCGAACGTTTAAGCCATTTTTGGCCTTTTCTATCCAGTTTGCACATCTCTAACCATTTCAAAGCCATTTTTGGCATTTCTAACCCTTTTTTGCTAATCTCTAAGCACTTTAAAGCCATTTTTGGTCATTTCTAACCCATTTTTTGCAAATCCCTAAGCACTTTAAAGCCATTTTTGGCCATTTCTAACCCATTTTTGCAAATCCCTAAGCACTTTAAAGCCATTTTTGGCATTTCTAACCCATTTTTGCACATCTCTAAGCACTTTTAAACCATTTTTGGCCATTTCTAACCCATGTTTGCACATCTCTAAGCACTTTTAAACCATTTTTGGCCATTTCTAACCCATGTTTGCACATCTCTAAGCAATTTTGAATGACATTTTTGGCCGTTTCTAACCCATTTTTGCAGATCTCTACGAACTTTTAAGCCATTTTTGCCTTTTCTATCCAGTTTGCATATCCTTAACCATTTCGAAGTCATTTTTGGCATTTCTGACCCATTTCTGCTAATCTCTAAGCACTTTAAAGCCATTTTGGCCATTTCTCACCCATTTTTGCAAATCCCTAACCACTTTAAAGCCATTTTTGGCCATTTCTAACCCATTTTTGCAAATCCCTAAGCACTTTAAAGCCATTTTTGGCATTTCTAACCACCCATTTTTGCACATCTCTAAGCACTTTTAAACCATTTTTGGCCATTTCTAACCCATGTTTGCACATCTCTAAGCACTTTTAAACCATTTTTGGCCTTTTCTAACCCATGTTTGCACATCTCTAAGCAATTTTGAATGACATTTTTGGCCGTTTCTAACCCATTTTTGCAGATCTCTACGAACTTTTAAGCCATTTTTGGCCTTTTCTTTCCAGTTTGCATATCTTTAACCATTTCGAAGCCATTTTTGGCATTTCTAACCCTTTTTTGCTAATCTCTAAGCACTTTAAAGCCATTTTTAGCTTTTCTAACCCATTTTTGCACATCTCTAAGCAGTTTAAAGCCATTTTTAGCATTCCTAACCCGGTTTTGCAAATCTCTAAGCACTTCCAAGCCATTTTTAGCATTTCTCACCCATTTTTGCAAACCTCTAAGCACTTTAAAGCATTTTTAGCATTTTAAACCCATTTTTGCTCATCCCTAAGCACTTTAAAACCATTTTTGGCCATTTCTAACCCATGTTTGCCCATCTCTAAGCAATTTTGAATGGCATTTTTGGCCGTTTCTAACCCATTTTTGCAGATCTCTGCGTACTTTTAAGCCTTTTTTGGCCTTTTCTATCCAGTTTGCACATCTCTAACCATTTTGAAGCCATTTTTGGCATTTCTGACCCATTTCTGCTAATCTCTAAGCACTTTAAAGCCATTTTGGCCATTTCTCACCCATTTTTGCAAATCCCTAACCACTTTAAAGCCATTTTTGGCCATTTCTAACCTGTTTGTGCAAATCCCTAAGCACTTTAAAGCCATTTTTGGCAATTCTAACCTGTTTGTGCAAATCTCTAACCACTTTAAAGCCATTTTTGGCATTTCTAACCCGTGTTTGCACATCTCTAAGCACTTTTAATCCATTTTTAGCATTTCTAACCCATTTTTGCGAATCTCTAAGCACTTTAAAGCCATTTTTAGCATTTCTAACCCATTTTTGCACATCTGTAAGCACTTCCAAGCCATTTTTAGCATTTCTCACCCATTTTTGCAAATCTCTAAGCACTTTAAAGCCATTTTTAGCATTTCTAACCCATTTTTGCATATCTCTAAGAACTTTAAAGCCATTTTTAGCATTCCTAACCCGTTTTTGCAAATCTCTAAGCACTTCCAAGCCATTTTTAGCATTTCTCACCCATTTTTGCAAACCTCTAAGCACTTTAAAGCATTTTTAGCATTTTTAACCCATTTTTGCACATCCCTAAGCACTTTTAAACCATTTTTGGCCATTTCTAACCCATGTTTGCTCATCTCTAAGCAATTTTGGAAGCCATTTTTGGCCTTTTCTATCCAGTTTGCAGATCTCTAACCATTTCAAAGCCATTTTTGGCATTTCTAACCCTTTTTTGCTAATCTCTAAGCACTTTTAAGCCATTTTTTAGCATTACTAACCCATTTTTTGCAAATCCCTAAGCACTTTAAAGCCATTTTTGGCCATTTCTAACCCATTTTTCCAAATCCCTAAGCACTTTAAAGCCATTTTTGGCATTTCTAACCTGTTTGTGCAAATCTCTAACCACTTTAAAGCCATTTTTAGCATTCCTAACCCATTTTTGCAAATCTCTAAGCACTTCCAAGCTATTTTTAGCATTTCTAACCCATTTTTGCACATCTCTAAGCAATTTTGATTGCATTTTTGGCCGTTTCTAACCCATTTTTGCAGATCTCTACGAACTTTTAAGCCATTTTTGGCCTTTTCTATCCAGTTTGCACATCTCTAACCATTTCAAAGCCATTTTTGGCATTTCTAACCCTTTTTTGCTAATCTCTAAGCACTTTAAAGCCATTTTTAGCAGTTCTAACCCATTTTTGCGAATCTCTAAGCACTTTAAAGCCATTTTTAGCTTTTCTAACCCATTTTTGCACATCTCTAAGCAGTTTAAAGCCATTTTTAGCATTCCTAACCCGTTTTTGCAAATCTCTAAGCACTTCCAAGCCATTTTTAGCATTTCTCACCCATTTTTGCAAACCTCTAAGCTCTTTAAAGCATTTTTAGCATTTTTAACCCATTTTTGCACATCCCTAAGCACTTTAAAACCATTTTTGGCCATTTCTAACCCATGTTTGCCCATCTCTAAGCAATTTTGAATGGCATTTTTGGCCGTTTCTTACCCATTTTTGCAGATCTCTGCGTACTTTTAAGCCTTTTTTGGCCTTTTCTATCCAGTTTGCACATCTCTAACCATTTTGAAGCCATTTTTGGCATTTCTGACCCATTTCTGCTAATCTCTAAGCACTTTAAAGCCATTTTGGCCATTTCTCACCCATTTTTGCAAATCCCTAACCACTTTAAAGCCATTTTTGGCCATTTCTAACCTGTTTGTGCAAATCCCTAAGCACTTTAAAGCCATTTTTGGCAATTCTAACCTGTTTGTGCAAATCTCTAACCACTTTAAAGCCATTTTTGGCATTTCTAACCCGTGTTTGCACATCTCTAAGCACTTTTAATCCATTTTTAGCATTTCTAACCCATTTTTGCGAATCTCTAAGCACTTTAAAGCCATTTTTAGCATTTCTAACCCATTTTTGCACATCTCTAAGCAATTTTGATTGCATTTTTGGCCGTTTCTAACCCATTTTTGCAGATCTCTACCAACTTTTAAGCCATTTTTGGCCTTTTCTATCCAGTTTGCACATCTCTAACCATTTCAAAGCCATTTTTGGCATTTCTAACCCTTTTTTGCTAATCTCTAAGCACTTTAAAGCCATTTTTGGTCATTTCTAACCCATTTTTTGCAAATCCCTAAGCACTTTAAAGCCATTTTTGGCCATTTCTAACCCATTTTTGCAAATCCCTAAGCACTTTAAAGCCATTTTTAGCATTTCTAACCCATTTTTGTACATCTCTAAGCACTTTTAAACCATTTTTGGCCATTTCTAACCCATGTTTGCACATCTCTAAGCACTTTTAAACCATTTTTGGCCTTTTCTAACCCATGTTTGCACATCTCTAAGCACTTTTAAACCATTTTTGGCCATTTCTAACCCATGTTTGCCCATCTCTAAGCAATTTTGAATGGCATTTTTGGCCGTTTCTAACCCATTTTTGCAGATCTCTGCGTACTTTTAAGCCTTTTTTGGCCTTTTCTATCCAGTTTGCACATCTCTAACCATTTCGAAGCCATTTTTGGCATTTCTAACCCTTTTTTGCTAATCTCTAAGCACTTTAAAGCCATTTTGGCCGTTTCTAACCCATTTTTGCAGATCTCTAAGCACTTTAAAGCCATTTTTAGCATTTCTAACCCATTTTTGCACATCTCTAAGCAATTTTGAATGCATTTTTGGCCGTTTCTAACCCATTTTTGCAGATCTCTGTGAACGTTTAAGCCATTTTTGGCCTTTTCTATCCAGTTTGCACATCTCTAACCATTTCAAAGCCATTTTTGGCATTTCTAACCCTTTTTTGCTAATCTCTAAGCACTTTAAAGCCATTTTTGGTCATTTCTAACCCATTTTTTGCAAATCCCTAAGCACTTTAAAGCCATTTTTGGCCATTTCTAACCCATTTTTGCAAATCCCTAAGCACTTTAAAGCCATTTTTGGCATTTCTAACCCATTTTTGCACATCTCTAAGCACTTTTAAACCATTTTTGGCCATTTCTAACCCATGTTTGCACATCTCTAAGCACTTTAAAGCCATTTTTGGCCATTTCTAACCCATGTTTGCACATCTCTAAGCAATTTTGAATGACATTTTTGGCCGTTTCTAACCCATTTTTGCAGATCTCTACGAACTTTTTAGCCATTTTTGGCCTTTTCTATCCAGTTTGCATATCCTTAACCATTTCGAAGTCATTTTTGGCATTTCTAACCCTTTTTTGCTAATCTCTAAGCACTTTAAAGCCATTTTTGGTCATTTCTAACCCATTTTTTGCAAATCCCTAAGCACTTTAAAGCCATTTTTGGCCATTTCTAACCCATTTTTGCAAATCCCTAAGCACTTTAAAGCCATTTTTGGCATTTCTAACCCATTTTTGTACATCTCTAAGCACTTTTAAACCATTTTTGGCCATTTCTAACCCATGTTTGCACATCTCTAAGCACTTTTAAACCATTTTTGGCCTTTTCTAACCCATGTTTGCACATCTCTAAGCAATTTTGAATGACATTTTTGGCCGTTTCTAACCCATTTTTGCAGATCTCTACGAACTTTTAAGCCATTTTTGGCCTTTTCTTTCCAGTTTGCATATCTTTAACCATTTCGAAGCCATTTTTGGCATTTCTAACCCTTTTTTGCTAATCTCTAAGCACTTTAAAGCCATTTTTAGCAGTTCTAACCCATTTTTGCAAATCTCTAAGCACTTTAAAGCCATTTTTAGCATTTCTCACCCATTTTTGCAAATCTCTAAGCACTTTAAAGCCATTTTTAGCATTCCTAACCCATTTTTGCACATCTCTAAGCAATTTTGAATGCATTTTTGGCCGTTTCTAACCCATTTTTGCAGATCTCTGCGAACGTTTAAGCCATTTTTGGCCTTTTCTATCCAGTTTGCACATCTCTAACCATTTCAAAGCCATTTTTGGCATTTCTAACCCTTTTTTGCTAATCTCTAAGCACTTTAAAGCCATTTTTGGTCATTTCTAACCCATTTTTTGCAAATCCCTAAGCACTTTAAAGCCATTTTTGGCCATTTCTAACCCATTTTTGCAAATCCCTAAGCACTTTAAAGCCATTTTTGGCATTTCTAACCCATTTTTGCACATCTCTAAGCACTTTTAAACCATTTTTGGCCATTTCTAACCCATGTTTGCACATCTCTAAGCACTTTTAAACCATTTTTGGCCATTTCTAACCCATGTTTGCACATCTCTAAGCAATTTTGAATGACATTTTTGGCCGTTTCTAACCCATTTTTGCAGATCTCTACGAACTTTTAAGCCATTTTTGGCCTTTTCTATCCAGTTAGCATATCCTTAACCATTTCGAAGTCATTTTTGGCATTTCTAACCCTTTTTTGCTAATCTCTAAGCACTTTAAAGCCATTTTTGGTCATTTCTAACCCATTTTTTGCAAATCCCTAAGCACTTTAAAGCCATTTTTGGCCATTTCTAACCCATTTTTGCAAATCCCAAAGCACTTTAAAGCCATTTTTGGCATTTCTAACCCATTTTTGTACATCTCTAAGCACTTTTAAACCATTTTTGGCCATTTCTAACCCATGTTTGCACATCTCTAAGCACTTTTAAACCATTTTTGCCTTTTCTAACCCATGTTTGCACATCTCTAAGCAATTTTGAATGACATTTTTGGCCGTTTCTAACCCATTTTTGCAGATCTCTACGAACTTTTAAGCCATTTTTGGCCTTTTCTTTCCAGTTTGCATATCTTTAACCATTTCGAAGCCATTTTTGGCATTTCTAACCCTTTTTTGCTAATCTCTAAGCACTTTAAAGCCATTTTTAGCAGTTCTAACCCATTTTTGCGAATCTCTAAGCACTTTAAAGCCATTTTTAGCTTTTCTCACCCATTTTTGCACATCTCTAAGCAGTTTAAAGCCATTTTTAGCATTCCTAACCCGTTTTTGCAAATCTCTAAGCACTTCCAAGCCATTTTTAGCATTTCTCACCCATTTTTGCAAACCTCTAAGCACTTTCAAGCATTTTTAGCATTTTTAACCCATTTTTGCACATCCCTAAGCACTTTAAAACCAATTTTGGCCATTTCTAACCCATGTTTGCCCATCTCTAAGCAATTTTGAATGGCATTTTTGGCCGTTTCTAACCCATTTTTGCAGATCTCTGCGTACTTTTAAGCCTTTTTTGGCCTTTTCTATCCAGTTTGCACATCTCTAACCATTTTGAAGCCATTTTTGGCATTTCTAACCTTTTTTGCTAATCTCTAAGCACTTTAAAGCCATTTTTGGTCATTTCTAACCCATTTTTTGCAAATCCCTAAGCACTTTAAAGCCATTTTTGGCCATTTCTAACCCATTTTTGCAAATCCCTAAGCACTTTAAAGCCATTTTTGGCATTTCTAACCCATTTTTGTACATCTCTAAGCACTTTTAAACCATTTTTGGCCATTTCTAACCCATGTTTGCACATCTCTAAGCACTTTTAAACCATTTTTGGCCTTTTCTAACCCATGTTTGCACATCTCTAAGCAATTTTGAATGACATTTTTGGCCGTTTCTAACCCATTTTTGCAGATCTCTGCGAACGTTTAAGCCATTTTTGGCCTTTTCTATCCAGTTTGCACATCTCTAACCATTTCAAAGCCATTTTTGGCTTTTCTAACCCTTTTTTGCTAATCTCTAAGCACTTTAAAGCCATTTTTGGTCATTTCTAACCCATTTTTTGCAAATCCCTAAGCACTTTAAAGCCATTTTTGGCCATTTCTAACCCATTTTTGCAAATCCCTAAGCACTTTAAAGCCATTTTTGGCATTTCTAACCCATTTTTGCACATCTCTAAGCACTTTTAAACCATTTTTGGCCATTTCTAACCCATGTTTGCACATCTCTAAGCACTTTAAAGCCATTTTTGGCCATTTCTAACCCATGTTTGCACATCTCTAAGCAATTTTGAATGACATTTTTGGCCGTTTCTAACCCATTTTTGCAGATCTCTACGAACTTTTAAGCCATTTTTGGCCTTTTCTATCCAGTTTGCATATCCTTAACCATTTCGAAGTCATTTTTGGCATTTCTAACCCTTTTTTGCTAATCTCTAAGCACTTTAAAGCCATTTTTGGTCATTTCTAACCCATTTTTTGCAAATCCCTAAGCACTTTAAAGCCATTTTTGGCCATTTCTAACCCATTTTTGCAAATCCCTAAGCACTTTAAAGCCATTTTTGGCATTTCTAACCCATTTTTGTACATCTCTAAGCACTTTTAAACCATTTTTGGCCATTTCTAACCCATGTTTGCACATCTCTAAGCACTTTTAAACCATTTTTGGCCTTTTCTAACCCATGTTTGCACATCTCTAAGCAATTTTGAATGACATTTTTGGCCGTTTCTAACCCATTTTTGCAGATCTCTACGAACTTTTAAGCCATTTTTGGCCTTTTCTTTCCAGTTTGCATATCTTTAACCATTTCGAAGCCATTTTTGGCATTTCTAACCCTTTTTTGCTAATCTCTAAGCACTTTAAAGCCATTTTTAGCAGTTCTAACCCATTTTTGCAAATCTCTAAGCACTTTAAAGCCATTTTTAGCATTTCTCACCCATTTTTGCAAATCTCTAAGCACTTTAAAGCCATTTTTAGCATTCCTAACCCATTTTTGCACATCTCTAAGCAATTTTGAATGCATTTTTGGCCGTTTCTAACCCATTTTTGCAGATCTCTGCGAACGTTTAAGCCATTTTTGGCCTTTTCTATCCAGTTTGCACATCTCTAACCATTTCAAAGCCATTTTTGGCATTTCTAACCCTTTTTTGCTAATCTCTAAGCACTTTAAAGCCATTTTTGGTCATTTCTAACCCATTTTTTGCAAATCCCTAAGCACTTTAAAGCCATTTTTGGCCATTTCTAACCCATTTTTGCAAATCCCTAAGCACTTTAAAGCCATTTTTGGCATTTCTAACCCATTTTTGCACATCTCTAAGCACTTTTAAACCATTTTTGGCCATTTCTAACCCATGTTTGCACATCTCTAAGCACTTTTAAACCATTTTTGGCCATTTCTAACCCATGTTTGCACATCTCTAAGCAATTTTGAATGACATTTTTGGCCGTTTCTAACCCATTTTTGCAGATCTCTACGAACTTTTAAGCCATTTTTGGCCTTTTCTATCCAGTTAGCATATCCTTAACCATTTCGAAGTCATTTTTGGCATTTCTAACCCTTTTTTGCTAAACTCTAAGCACTTTAAAGCCATTTTTGGTCATTTCTAACCCATTTTTTGCAAATCCCTAAGCACTTTAAAGCCATTTTTGGCCATTTCTAACCCATTTTTGCAAATCCCTAAGCACTTTAAAGCCATTTTTGGCATTTCTAACCCATTTTTGTACATCTCTAAGCACTTTTAAACCATTTTTGGCCATTTCTAACCCATGTTTGCACATCTCTAAGCACTTTTAAACCATTTTTGGCCTTTTCTAACCCATGTTTGCACATCTCTAAGCAATTTTGAATGACATTTTTGGCCGTTTCTAACCCATTTTTGCAGATCTCTACGAACTTTTAAGCCATTTTTGGCCTTTTCTTTCCAGTTTGCATATCTTTAACCATTTCGAAGCCATTTTTGGCATTTCTAACCCTTTTTTGCTAATCTCTAAGCACTTTAAAGCCATTTTTAGCAGTTCTAACCCATTTTTGCAAATCTCTAAGCACTTTAAAGCCATTTTTAGCATTTCTCACCCATTTTTGCAAATCTCTAAGCACTTTAAAGCCATTTTTAGCATTCCTAACCCATTTTTGCACATCTCTAAGCAATTTTGAATGCATTTTTGGCCGTTTCTAACCCATTTTTGCAGATCTCTGCGAACGTTTAAGCCATTTTTGGCCTTTTCTATCCAGTTTGCACATCTCTAACCATTTCAAAGCCATTTTTGGCATTTCTAACCCTTTTTTGCTAATCTCTAAGCACTTTAAAGCCATTTTTGGTCATTTCTAACCCATTTTTTGCAAATCCCTAAGCACTTTAAAGCCATTTTTGGCCATTTCTAACCCATTTTTGCAAATCCCTAAGCACTTTAAAGCCATTTTTGGCATTTCTAACCCATTTTTGCACATCTCTAAGCACTTTTAAACCATTTTTGGCCATTTCTAACCCATGTTTGCACATCTCTAAGCACTTTTAAACCATTTTTGGCCATTTCTAACCCATGTTTGCACATCTCTAAGCAATTTTGAATGACATTTTTGGCCGTTTCTAACCCATTTTTGCAGATCTCTACGAACTTTTAAGCCATTTTTGGCCTTTTCTATCCAGTTAGCATATCCTTAACCATTTCGAAGTCATTTTTGGCATTTCTAACCCTTTTTTGCTAATCTCTAAGCACTTTAAAGCCATTTTTGGTCATTTCTAACCCATTTTTTGCAAATCCCTAAGCACTTTAAAGCCATTTTTGGCCATTTCTAACCCATTTTTGCAAATCCCTAAGCACTTTAAAGCCATTTTTGGCATTTCTAACCCATTTTTGTACATCTCTAAGCACTTTTAAACCATTTTTGGCCATTTCTAACCCATGTTTGCACATCTCTAAGCACTTTTAAACCATTTTTGGCCTTTTCTAACCCATGTTTGCACATCTCTAAGCAATTTTGAATGACATTTTTGGCCGTTTCTAACCCATTTTTGCAGATCTCTACGAACTTTTAAGACATTTTTGGCCTTTTCTTTCCAGTTTGCATATCTTTAACCATTTCGAAGCCATTTTTGGCATTTCTAACCCTTTTTTGCTAATCTCTAAGCACTTTAAAGCCATTTTTAGCAGTTCTAACCCATTTTTGCAAATCCCTAAGCACTTTAAAGCCATTTTTAGCATTTCTCACCCATTTTTGCAAATCTCTAAGCACTTTAAAGCCATTTTTAGCATTCCTAACCCATTTTTGCACATCTCTAAGCAATTTTGAATGCATTTTTGGCCGTTTCTAACCCATTTTTGCAGATCTCTGCGAACGTTTAAGCCATTTTTGGCCTTTTCTATCCAGTTTGCACATCTCTAACCATTTCAAAGCCATTTTTGGCATTTCTAACCCTTTTTTGCTAATCTCTAAGCACTTTAAAGCCATTTTTGGTCATTTCTAACCCATTTTTTGCAAATCCCTAAGCACTTTAAAGCCATTTTTGGCCATTTCTAACCCATTTTTGCAAATCCCTAAGCACTTTAAAGCCATTTTTGGCATTTCTAACCCATTTTTGCACATCTCTAAGCACTTTTAAACCATTTTTGGCCATTTCTAACCCATGTTTGCACATCTCTAAGCACTTTTAAACCATTTTTGGCCATTTCTAACCCATGTTTGCACATCTCTAAGCAATTTTGAATGACATTTTTGGCCGTTTCTAACCCATTTTTGCAGATCTCTACGAACTTTTAAGCCATTTTTGGCCTTTTCTATCCAGTTAGCATATCCTTAACCATTTCGAAGTCATTTTTGGCATTTCTAACCCTTTTTTGCTAATCTCTAAGCACTTTAAAGCCATTTTTGGTCATTTCTAACCCATTTTTTGCAAATCCCTAAGCACTTTAAAGCCATTTTTGGCCATTTCTAACCCATTTTTGCAAATCCCTAAGCACTTTAAAGCCATTTTTGGCATTTCTAACCCATTTTTGTACATCTCTAAGCACTTTTAAACCATTTTTGGCCATTTCTAACCCATGTTTGCACATCTCTAAGCACTTTTAAACCATTTTTGGCCTTTTCTAACCCATGTTTGCACATCTCTAAGCAATTTTGAATGACATTTTTGGCCGTTTCTAACCCATTTTTGCAGATCTCTACGAACTTTTAAGACATTTTTGGCCTTTTCTTTCCAGTTTGCATATCTTTAACCATTTCGAAGCCATTTTTGGCATTTCTAACCCTTTTTTGCTAATCTCTAAGCACTTTAAAGCCATTTTTAGCAGTTCTAACCCATTTTTGCGAATCTCTAAGCACTTTAAAGCCATTTTTAGCTTTTCTCACCCATTTTTGCACATCTCTAAGCAGTTTAAAGCCATTTTTAGCATTCCTAACCCGTTTTTGCAAATCTCTAAGCACTTCCAAGCCATTTTTAGCATTTCTCACCCATTTTTGCAAACCTCTAAGCACTTTAAAGCATTTTTAGCATTTTTAACCCATTTTTGCACATCCCTAAGCACTTTAAAACCATTTTTGGCCATTTCTAACCCATGTTTGCCCATCTCTAAGCAATTTTGAATGGCATTTTTGGCCGTTTCTAACCCATTTTTGCAGATCTCTGCGTACTTTTAAGCCTTTTTTGGCCTTTTCTATCCAGTTTGCACATCTCTAACCATTTTGAAGCCATTTTTGGCATTTCTAACCCTTTTTTGCTAATCTCTAAGCACTTTAAAGCCATTTTTGGTCATTTCTAACCCATTTTTTGCAAATCCCTAAGCACTTTAAAGCCATTTTTGGCCATTTCTAACCCATTTTTGCAAATCCCTAAGCACTTTAAAGCCATTTTTGGCATTTCTAACCCATTTTTGCACATCTCTAAGCACTTTTAAACCATTTTTGGCCATTTCTAACCCATGTTTGCACATCTCTAAGCACTTTTAAACCATTTTTGGCCTTTTCTAACCCATGTTTGCACATCTCTAAGCAATTTTGAATGACATTTTTGGCCGTTTCTAACCCATTTTTGCAGATCTCTACGAACTTTTAAGCCATTTTTGGCCTTTTCTATCCAGTTAGCATATCCTTAACCATTTCGAAGTCATTTTTGGCATTTCTAACCCTTTTTTGCTAATACTCTAAGCACTTTAAAGCCATTTTTAGCAGTTCTAACCCATTTTTGCAAATCCCTAAGCACTTTAAAGCCATTTTTAGCATTTCTCACCCATTTTTGCAAATCTCTAAGCACTTTAAAGCCATTTTTAGCATTCCTAACCCATTTTTGCACATCTCTAAGCAATTTTGAATGCATTTTTGGCCGTTTCTAACCCATTTTTGCAGATCTCTGCGAACGTTTAAGCCATTTTTGGCCTTTTCTATCCAGTTTGCACATCTCTAACCATTTCAAAGCCATTTTTGGCATTTCTAACCCTTTTTTGCTAATCTCTAAGCACTTTAAAGCCATTTTTGGTCATTTCTAACCCATTTTTTGCAAATCCCTAAGCACTTTAAAGCCATTTTTGGCCATTTCTAACCCATTTTTGCAAATCCCTAAGCACTTTAAAGCCATTTTTGGCATTTCTAACCCATTTTTGCACATCTCTAAGCACTTTTAAACCATTTTTGGCCATTTCTAACCCATGTTTGCACATCTCTAAGCACTTTTAAACCATTTTTGGCCATTTCTAACCCATGTTTGCACATCTCTAAGCAATTTTGAATGACATTTTTGGCCGTTTCTAACCCATTTTTGCAGATCTCTACGAACTTTTAAGCCATTTTTGGCCTTTTCTATCCAGTTAGCATATCCTTAACCATTTCGAAGTCATTTTTGGCATTTCTAACCCTTTTTTGCTAATCTCTAAGCACTTTAAAGCCATTTTTGGTCATTTCTAACCCATTTTTTGCAAATCCCTAAGCACTTTAAAGCCATTTTTGGCCATTTCTAACCCATTTTTGCAAATCCCTAAGCACTTTAAAGCCATTTTTGGCATTTCTAACCCATTTTTGTACATCTCTAAGCACTTTTAAACCATTTTTGGCCATTTCTAACCCATGTTTGCACATCTCTAAGCACTTTTAAACCATTTTTGGCCTTTTCTAACCCATGTTTGCACATCTCTAAGCAATTTTGAATGACATTTTTGGCCGTTTCTAACCCATTTTTGCAGATCTCTACGAACTTTTAAGACATTTTTGGCCTTTTCTTTCCAGTTTGCATATCTTTAACCATTTCGAAGCCATTTTTTGGCATTTCTAACCCTTTTTGCTAATCTCTAAGCACTTTAAAGCCATTTTTAGCAGTTCTAACCCATTTTTGCGAATCTCTAAGCACTTTAAAGCCATTTTTAGCTTTTCTCACCCATTTTTGCACATCTCTAAGCAGTTTAAAGCCATTTTTAGCATTCCTAACCCGTTTTTGCAAATCTCTAAGCACTTCCAAGCCATTTTTAGCATTTCTCACCCATTTTTGCAAACCTCTAAGCACTTTAAAGCATTTTTAGCATTTTTAACCCCATTTTTGCACATCCCTAAGCACTTTAAAAACCATTTTTGGCCATTTCTAACCCATGTTTGCCCATCTCTAAGCAATTTTGAATGGCATTTTTGGCCGTTTCTAACCCATTTTTGCAGATCTCTGCGTACTTTTAAGCCTTTTTTGGCCTTTTCTATCCAGTTTGCACATCTCTAACCATTTTGAAGCCATTTTTGGCATTTCTAACCCTTTTTTGCTAATCTCTAAGCACTTTAAAGCCATTTTTGGTCATTTCTAACCCATTTTTTGCAAATCCCTAAGCACTTTAAAGCCATTTTTGGCCATTTCTAACCCATTTTTGCAAATCCCTAAGCACTTTAAAGCCATTTTTGGCATTTCTAACCCATTTTTGCACATCTCTAAGCACTTTTAAACCATTTTTGGCCATTTCTAACCCATGTTTGCACATCTCTAAGCACTTTTAAACCATTTTTGGCCTTTTCTAACCCATGTTTGCACATCTCTAAGCAATTTTGAATGACATTTTTGGCCGTTTCTAACCCATTTTTGCAGATCTCTACGAACTTTTAAGCCATTTTTGGCCTTTTCTATCCAGTTAGCATATCCTTAACCATTTCGAAGTCATTTTTGGCATTTCTAACCCTTTTTTGCTAATCTCTAAGCACTTTAAAGCCATTTTTGGTCATTTCTAACCCATTTTTTGCAAATCCCTAAGCACTTTAAAGCCATTTTTGGCCATTTCTAACCCATTTTTGCAAATCCTAAGCACTTTAAAGCCATTTTTGGCATTTCTAACCCATTTTTGTACATCTCTAAGCACTTTTAAACCATTTTTGGCCATTTCTAACCCATGTTTGCACATCTCTAAGCACTTTTAAACCATTTTTGGCCTTTTCTAACCCATGTTTGCACATCTCTAAGCAATTTTGAATGACATTTTTGGCCGTTTCTAACCCATTTTTGCAGATCTCTACGAACTTTTAAGCCATTTTGGCCTTTTCTTTCCAGTTTGCATATCTTTAACCATTTCGAAGCCATTTTTGGCATTTCTAACCCTTTTTTGCTAATCTCTAAGCACTTTAAAGCCATTTTTAGCAGTTCTAACCCATTTTTGCGAATCTCTAAGCACTTTAAAGCCATTTTTAGCTTTTCTAACCCATTTTTGCACATCTCTAAGCAGTTTAAAGCCATTTTTAGCATTCCTAACCCGTTTTTGCAAATCTCTAAGCACTTCCAAGCCATTTTTAGCATTTCTCACCCATTTTTGCAAACCTCTAAGCACTTTAAAGCATTTTTAGCATTTTTAACCCCATTTTTGCACATCCCTAAGCACTTTAAAACCATTTTTGGCCATTTCTAACCCATGTTTGCCCATCTCTAAGCAATTTTGAATGGCATTTTTGGCCGTTTCTAACCCATTTTTGCAGATCTCTGCGTACTTTTAAGCCTTTTTGGCCTTTTCTATCCAGTTTGCACATCTCTAACCATTTTGAAGCCATTTTTGGCATTTCTAACCCTTTTTTGCTAATCTCTAAGCACTTTAAAGCCATTTTTGGTCATTTCTAACCCATTTTTTGCAAATCCCTAAGCACTTTAAAGCCATTTTTGGCCATTTCTAACCCATTTTTGCAATCCCTAAGCACTTTAAAGCCATTTTTGGCATTTCTAACCCATTTTTGTACATCTCTAAGCACTTTTAAACCATTTTTGGCCATTTCTAACCCATGTTTGCACATCTCTAAGCACTTTTAAACCATTTTTGGCCTTTTCTAACCATGTTTGCACATCTCTAAGCAATTTTGAATGACATTTTTGGCCGTTTCTAACCCATTTTTGCAGATCTCTACGAACTTTTAAGCCATTTTTGGCCTTTTCTTTCCAGTTTGCATATCTTTAACCATTTCGAAGCATTTTTGGCATTTCTAACCCTTTTTTGCTAATCTCTAAGCACTTTAAAGCCATTTTTAGCAGTTCTAACCCATTTTTGCAAATCTCTAACCACTTTAAAGCCATTTTTAGCTTTTCTAACCCATTTTTGCACATCTCTAAGCAGTTTAAAGCCATTTTTAGCATTCCTAACCCGTTTTTGCAAATCTCTAAGCACTTCCAAGCCATTTTTAGCATTTCTCACCCATTTTTGCAAACCTCTAAGCACTTTAAAGCATTTTTAGCATTTTTAACCCATTTTTGCACATCCCTAAGCACTTTAAAACCATTTTTGGCCATTTCTAACCCATGTTTGCCCATCTCTAAGCAATTTTGAATGGCATTTTTGGCCGTTTCTAACCCATTTTTGCAGATCTCTGCGTACTTTTAAGCCTTTTTTGGCCTTTTCTATCCAGTTTGCACATCTCTAACCATTTTGAAGCCATTTTTGGCATTTCTGACCCATTTCTGCTAATCTCTAAGCACTTTAAAGCCATTTTGGCCATTTCTCACCCATTTTTGCAAATCCCTAACCACTTTAAAGCCATTTTTGGCCATTTCTAACCTGTTTGTGCAAATCCCTAAGCACTTTAAAGCCATTTTTGGCAATTCTAACCTGTTTGTGCAAATCTCTAACCACTTTAAAGCCATTTTTGGCATTTCTAACCCGTGTTTGCACATCTCTAAGCACTTTTAATCCATTTTTAGCATTTCTAACCCATTTTGCGAATCTCTAAGCACTTTAAAGCCATTTTTAGCATTTCTAACCCATTTTTGCACATCTGTAAGCACTTCCAAGCCATTTTTAGCATTTCTCACACCATTTTTGCAAATCTCTAAGCACTTTAAAGCCATTTTTAGCATTTCTAACCCATTTTTGCACATCTCTAAGCAATTTTGATTGCATTTTTGGCCGTTTCTAACCCATTTTTGCAGATCTCTACGAACTTTTAAGCATTTTTGGCCTTTTCTATCCAGTTTGCACATCTCTAACCATTTCAAAGCCATTTTTGGCATTTCTAACCCTTTTTTGCTAATCTCTAAGCACTTTAAAGCCATTTTTGGTCATTTCTAACCCATTTTTTGCAAATCCCTAAGCACTTTAAAGCCATTTTTGGCCATTTCTAACCCATTTTTGCAAATCCCTAAGCACTTTAAAGCCATTTTTGGCATTTCTAACCCATTTTTGTACATCTCTAAGCACTTTTAAACCATTTTTGGCCATTTCTAACCCATGTTTGCACATCTCTAAGCACTTTTAAACCATTTTTGGCCTTTTCTAACCCATGTTTGCACATCTCTAAGCACTTTTAAACCATTTTTGGCCATTTCTAACCCATGTTTGCCCATCTCTAAGCAATTTTGAATGGCATTTTTGGCCGTTTCTAACCCATTTTTGCAGATCTCTGCGTACTTTTAAGCCTTTTTTGGCCTTTTCTATCCAGTTTGCACATCTCTAACCATTTCGAAGCCATTTTTGGCATTTCTGACCCTTTTTTGCTAATCTCTAAGCACTTTAAAGCCATTTTGGCCGTTTCTAACCCATTTTTGCAGATCTCTAAGCACTTTAAAGCCATTTTTAGCATTTCTAACCCATTTTTGCACATCTCTAAGCAGTTTAAAGCCATTTTTAGCATTCCTAACCCGTTTTTGCAAATCTCTAAGCACTTCCAAGCCATTTTTAGCATTTCTCACCCATTTTTGCAAACCTCTAAGCACTCTAAAGCATTTTTAGCATTTTTTAACCCATTTTTGCACATCCCTAAGCACTTTAAAACCATTTTTGGCCATTTCTAACCCATGTTTGCCCATCTCTAAGCAATTTTGAATGGCATTTTTGGCCGTTTCTAACCCATTTTTGCAGATCTCTGCGTACTTTTAAGCCTTTTTTGGCCTTTTCTATCCAGTTTGCACATCTCTAACCATTTTGAAGCCATTTTTGCATTTCTGACCCTTTTTTGCTAATCTCTAAGCACTTTAAAGCCATTTTGGCCATTTCTCACCCATTTTTTGCAAATCTCTAAGCACTTTAAAGCCATTTTCGGCCATTTCTAACCTGTTTGTGCAAATCCCTAAGCACTTTAAATCCATTTTTGGCAATTCTAACCTGTTTGTGCAAATCTCTAACCACTTTAAAGCCATTTTTGGCATTTCTAACCGTGTTTGCACATCTCTAAGCACTTTTAAGCCATTTTTGGCATTTCCAACCCATTTTTGCGAATCTCTAAGCACTTTAAAAGCCATTTTTTAGCATTTCTCACCCATTTTTGCATATCTCTAAGCACTTTAAAGCCATTTTTAGCATTTCTCACCCATTTTTGCAAATCTCTAAGCACTTTAAAGCCATTTTTAGCATTCCTAACCGGTTTTTGCAAATCTCTAAGCACTTCCAAGCAATTTTTAGCATTTCTCACCCATTTTTGCAAATCTCTAAGCACTTTAAAGCTATTTTTAGCATTTCTAACCCATTTTTTTGCACATCTCTAAGCAATTTTGAATGCATTTTTGGCCGTTTCTAACCCATTTTTGCAGATCTCTGCGAACGTTTAAGCCATTTTTGGCCTTTTCTATCCAGTTTGCACATCTCTAACCATTTCAAAGCCATTTTTGGCATTTCTAACCCTTTTTTGCTAATCTCTAAGCACTTTAAAGCCATTTTTGGTCATTTCTAACCCATTTTTTGCAAATCCCTAAGCACTTTAAAGCCATTTTTGGCCATTTCTAACCCATTTTTGCAAATCCCAAAGCACTTTAAAGCCATTTTTGGCATTTCTAACCCATTTTTGCACATCTCTAAGGCACTTTTAAACCATTTTTGGCCATTTCTAACCCATGTTTGCACATCTCTAAGCACTTTTAAACCATTTTCGGCCATTTCTAACCCATGTTTGCACATCTCTAAGCAATTTTGAATGACATTTTTGGCCGTTTCTAACCCATTTTTGCAGATCTCTACGAACTTTTAAGCCATTTTTGGCCTTTTCTATCCAGTTTGCATATCCTTAGCCATTTCGAAGCCATTTTTGGCATTTCTAACCCTTTTTTGCTAATCTCTAAGCACTTTAAAGCCATTTTTGGTCATTTCTAACCCATTTTTTGCAAATCCTAAGCACTTTAAAGCCATTTTTGGCCATTTCTAACCCATTTTTTGCAAATCCCTAAGCACTTTAAAGCCATTTTTGGCATTTCTAACCCATTTTTGCACATCTCTAAGCACTTTTAAACCATTTTTGGCCATTTCTAACCCATGTTTGCACATCTCTAAGCACTTTTAAACCATTTTTGGCCTTTTCTAACCCATGTTTGCACATCTCTAAGCAATTTTGAATGACATTTTTGGCCGTTTCTAACCCATTTTTGCAGATCTCTACGAACTTTTAAGCCATTTTTGGCCTTTTCTTTCCAGTTTGCATATCTTTAACCATTTCGAAGCCATTTTTGGCATTTCTAACCCTTTTTTGCTAATCTCTAAGCACTTTAAAGCCATTTTTAGCTTTCTAACCCATTTTTGCACATCTCTAAGCAGTTTAAAGCCATTTTTAGCATTCCTAACCCGGTTTTGCAAATCTCTAAGCACTTCCAAGCCATTTTTAGCATTTCTCACCCATTTTTGCAAACCTCTAAGCACTTTAAAGCATTTTAGCATTTTTAACCCATTTTTGCTCATCCCTAAGCACTTTAAAACCATTTTTGGCCATTTCTAACCCATGTTTGCCCATCTCTAAGCAATTTTGAATGCATTTTGGCCGTTTCTAACCCATTTTTGCAGATCTCTGCGTACTTTTAAGCCTTTTTGGCCTTTTCTATCCAGTTTGCACATCTCTAACCATTTTGAAGCCATTTTGGCATTTCTGACCCATTTCTGCTAATCTCTAAGCACTTTAAAGCCATTTTGGCCATTTCTCACCCATTTTTGCAAATCCCTAACCACTTTAAAGCCATTTTTGGCCATTTCTAACCTGTTTGTGCAAATCTCTAACCACTTTAAAGCCATTTTGGCATTTCTAACCCGTGTTTGCACATCTCTAAGCACTTTTAATCCATTTTTAGCATTTCTAACCCATTTTTGCGAATCTCTAAGCACTTTAAAGCCATTTTTAGCATTTCTAACCCATTTTTGCACATCTGTAAGCACTTCCAAGCCATTTTTAGCATTTCTCACCCATTTTTGCAAATCTCTAAGCACTTTAAAGCCATTTTTAGCATTTCTAACCCATTTTTGCATATCTCTAAGAACTTTAAAGCCATTTTTAGTATTCCTAAGCCGTTTTTGCAAATCTCTAAGCACTTCCAAGCCATTTTTAGCATTTCTCACCCATTTTTGCAAACCTCTAAGCACTTTAAAGCATTTTTAGCATTTTTAACCCATTTTTGCACATCCCTAAGCACTTTTAAACCATTTTTGGCCATTTCTAACCCATGTTTGCTCATCTCTAAGCAATTTTGGAAGCCATTTTTGGCCTTTTCTATCCAGTTTGCAGATCTCTAACCATTTCAAAGCCATTTTTGGCATTTCTAACCCTTTTTTGCTAATCTCTAAGCACTTTTAAGCCATTTTTTAGCATTACTAACCCATTTTTTGCAAATCCCTAAGCACTTTAAAGCCATTTTTGGCCATTTCTAACCCATTTTTCCAAATCCCTAAGCACTTTAAAGCCATTTTTGGCATTTCTAACCTGTTTGTGCAAATCTCTAACCACTTTAAAGCCATTTTTAGCATTCCTAACCCATTTTTGCAAATCTCTAAGCACTTCCAAGCTATTTTAGCATTTCTAACCCATTTTTGCACATCTCTAAGCAATTTTGATTGCATTTTTGGCCGTTTCTAACCCATTTTTGCAGATCTCTACGAACTTTTAAGCCATTTTTGGCCTTTTCTATCCAGTTTGCACATCTCTAACCATTTCAAAGCCATTTTTGGCATTTCTAACCCTTTTTTGCTAATCTCTAAGCACTTTAAAGCCATTTTTAGCAGTTCTAACCCATTTTGCGAATCTCTAAGCACTTTAAAGCCATTTTAGCTTTTCTAACCCATTTTTGCACATCTCTAAGCAGTTTAAAGCCATTTTAGCATTCCTAACCCGTTTTTGCAAATCTCTAAGCACTTCCAAGCCATTTTTAGCATTTCTCACCCATTTTTGCAAACCTCTAAGCTCTTTAAAGCATTTTAGCATTTTTAACCCATTTTTGCACATCCCTAAGCACTTTAAAACCATTTTTGGCCATTTCTAACCCATGTTTGCCCATCTCTAAGCAATTTTGAATGGCATTTTTGGCCGTTTCTTACCCATTTTTGCAGATCTCTGCGTACTTTTAAGCCTTTTTTGGCCTTTTCTATCCAGTTTGCACATCTCTAACCATTTTGAAGCCATTTTTGGCATTTCTGACCCATTTCTGCTAATCTCTAAGCACTTTAAAGCCATTTTGGCCATTTCTCACCCATTTTTGCAAATCCCTAACCACTTTAAAGCCATTTTTGGCCATTTCTAACCTGTTTGTGCAAATCCCTAAGCACTTTAAAGCCATTTTTGGCAATTCTAACCTGTTTGTGCAAATCTCTAACCACTTTAAAGACCATTTTTGGCATTTCTAACCCGTGTTTGCACATCTCTAAGCACTTTTAATCCATTTTAGCATTTCTAACCCATTTTTGCGAATCTCTAAGCACTTTAAAGCCATTTTTAGCATTTCTAACCCATTTTTGCACATCTGTAAGCACTTCCAAGCCATTTTTAGCATTTCTCACCCATTTTTGCAAATCTCTAAGCACTTTAAAGCCATTTTTAGCATTTCTAACCCCATTTTTGCACATCTCTAAGCAATTTTGATTGCATTTTTGGCCGTTTCTAACCCATTTTTGCAGATCTCTACGAACTTTTAAGCCATTTTTGGCCTTTTCTATCCAGTTTGCACATCTCTAACCATTTCAAAGCCATTTTTGGCATTTCTAACCCTTTTTTGCTAATCTCTAAGCACTTTAAAGCCATTTTTGGTCATTTCTAACCCATTTTTAGCAAATCCCTAAGCACTTTAAAGCCATTTTTGGCCATTTCTAACCCATTTTTGCAATCCCTAAGCACTTTAAAGCCATTTTGGCATTTCTAACCCATTTTTGTACATCTCTAAGCACTTTTAAACCATTTTGGCCATTTCTAACCCATGTTTGCACATCTCTAAGCACTTTAAACCATTTTTGGCCTTTTCTAACCCATGTTTGCACATCTCTAAGCACTTTTAAACCATTTTTGGCCATTTCTAACCCATGTTTGCCCATCTCTAAGCAATTTTGAATGGCATTTTTGGCCGTTTCTAACCCATTTTTGCAGATCTCTGCGTACTTTTAAGCCTTTTTTGGCCTTTTCTATCCAGTTTGCACATCTCTAACCATTTCGAAGCCATTTTTGGCATTTCTGACCCTTTTTTGCTAATCTCTAAGCACTTTAAAGCCATTTTGGCCGTTTCTAACCCATTTTTGCAGATCTCTAAGCACTTTAAAGCCATTTTTAGCATTTCTAACCCATTTTTGCACATCTCTAAGCAATTTTGAATGCATTTTTGGCCGTTTCTAACCCATTTTTGCAGATCTCTGCGAACGTTTAAGCCATTTTTGGCCTTTTCTATCCAGTTTGCACATCTCTAACCATTTCAAAGCCATTTTTGGCATTTCTAACCCTTTTTTGCTAATCTCTAAGCACTTTAAAGCCATTTTTGGTCATTTCTAACCCATTTTTTGCAAATCCCTAAGCACTTTAAAGCCATTTTTGGCCATTTCTAACCCATTTTTGCAAATCCTAAGCACTTTAAAGCCATTTTTGGCATTTCTAACCCATTTTTGCACATCTCTAAGCACTTTTAAACCATTTTTGGCCATTTCTAACCCATGTTTGCACATCTCTAAGCACTTTAAAGCCATTTTTGGCCATTTCTAACCCATGTTTGCACATCTCTAAGCAATTTTGAATGACATTTTTGGCCGTTTCTAACCCATTTTTGCAGATCTCTACGAACTTTTAAGCCATTTTTGGCCTTTTCTATCCAGTTTGCATATCCTTAACCATTTCGAAGTCATTTTTGGCATTTCTAACCCTTTTTTGCTAATCTCTAAGCACTTTAAAGCCATTTTTGGTCATTTCTAACCCATTTTTGCAAATCCCTAAGCACTTTAAAGCCATTTTTGGCCATTTCTAACCCATTTTTGCAAATCCCTAAGCACTTTAAAGCCATTTTTGGCATTTCTAACCCATTTTTGTACATCTCTAAGCACTTTTAAACCATTTTTGGCCATTTCTAACCCATGTTTGCACATCTCTAAGCACTTTTAAACCATTTTTGGCCTTTTCTAACCCATGTTTGCACATCTCTAAGCAATTTTGAATGACATTTTTGGCCGTTTTCTAACCCATTTTTGCAGATCTCTACGAACTTTTAAGCCATTTTTGGCCTTTTCTTTCCAGTTTGCATATCTTTAACCATTTCGAAGCCATTTTTGGCATTTCTAACCCTTTTTTGCTAATCTCTAAGCACTTTAAAGCCATTTTTAGCAGTTCTAACCCATTTTTGCAAATCTCTAAGCACTTTAAAGCCATTTTTAGCATTTCTCACCCATTTTTGCAAATCTCTAAGCACTTTAAAGCCATTTTTAGCATTCCTAACCCATTTTTGCACATCTCTAAGCAATTTTGAATGCATTTTTGGCCGTTTCTAACCCATTTTTGCAGATCTCTGCGAACGTTTAAGCCATTTTTGGCCTTTTCTATCCAGTTTGCACATCTCTAACCATTTCAAAGCCATTTTTGGCATTTCTAACCCTTTTTTGCTAATCTCTAAGCACTTTAAAGCCATTTTTGGTCATTTCTAACCCATTTTTTGCAAATCCCTAAGCACTTTAAAGCCATTTTTGGCCATTTCTAACCCATTTTTGCAAATCCCTAAGCACTTTAAAGCCATTTTTGGCATTTCTAACCCATTTTTGCACATCTCTAAGCACTTTAAACCATTTTTGGCCATTTCTAACCCATGTTTGCACATCTCTAAGCACTTTTAAACCATTTTTGGCCATTTCTAACCCATGTTTGCACATCTCTAAGCAATTTTGAATGACATTTTTGGCCGTTTCTAACCCATTTTTGCAGATCTCTACGAACTTTAAGCCATTTTTGGCCTTTTCTATCCAGTTAGCATATCCTTAACCATTTCGAAGTCATTTTTGGCATTTCTAACCCTTTTTTGCTAATCTCTAAGCACTTTAAAGCCATTTTTGGTCATTTCTAACCCCATTTTTTGCAAATCCCTAAGCACTTTAAAGCCATTTTTGGCCATTTCTAACCCATTTTTGCAAATCCCTAAGCACTTTAAAGCCATTTTTGGCATTTCTAACCCATTTTTGTACATCTCTAAGCACTTTTAAACCATTTTTGGCCATTTCTAACCCATGTTTGCACATCTCTAAGCACTTTTAAACCATTTTTGGCCTTTTCTAACCCATGTTTGCACATCTCTAAGCAATTTTGAATGACATTTTTGGCCGTTTCTAACCCATTTTTGCAGATCTCTACGAACTTTTAAGACATTTTTGGCCTTTTCTTTCCAGTTTGCATATCTTTAACCATTTCGAAGCCATTTTTGGCATTTCTAACCCTTTTTTGCTAATCTCTAAGCACTTTAAAGCCATTTTTAGCAGTTCTAACCCATTTTTGCGAATCTCTAAGCACTTTAAAGCCATTTTTAGCTTTTCTCACCCATTTTTGCAAATCTCTAAGCACTTTAAAGCCATTTTTAGCATTCCTAACCCGTTTTTGCAAATCTCTAAGCACTTCCAAGCCATTTTTAGCATTTCTCACCCATTTTTGCAAACCTCTAAGCACTTTAAAGCATTTTTAGCATTTTTAACCCATTTTTGCACATCCTAAGCACTTTAAAACCATTTTTGGCCATTTCTAACCCATGTTTGCCCATCTCTAAGCAATTTTGAATGGCATTTTTGGCCGTTTCTAACCCATTTTTGCAGATCTCTACGAACTTTTAAGCCATTTTTGGCCTTTTCTATCCAGTTTGCATATCCTTAGCCATTTCGAAGCCATTTTTGGCATTTCTAACCCTTTTTTGCTAATCTCTAAGCACTTTAAAGCCATTTTTGGTCATTTCTAACCCATTTTTTGCAAATCCCTAAGCACTTTAAAGCCATTTTTGGCCATTTCTAACCCATTTTTGCAAATCCCTAAGCACTTTAAAGCCATTTTTGGCATTTCTAACCCATTTTTGCACATCTCTAAGCACTTTTAAACCATTTTTGGCCATTTCTAACCCATGTTTGCACATCTCTAAGCACTTTTAAACCATTTTTGGCCTTTTCTAACCCATGTTTGCACATCTCTAAGCAATTTTGAATGACATTTTTGGCCGTTTCTAACCCATTTTTGCAGATCTCTACGAACTTTTAAGCCATTTTGGCCTTTTCTTTCCAGTTTGCATATCTTTAACCATTTCGAAGCCATTTTTGGCATTTCTAACCCTTTTTTGCTAATCTCTAAGCACTTTAAAGCCATTTTTAGCTTTTCTAACCCATTTTTGCACATCTCTAAGCAGTTTAAAGCCATTTTTAGCATTCCTAACCCGTTTTTGCAAATCTCTAAGCACTTCCAAGCCATTTTTAGCATTTCTCACCCATTTTTGCAAACCTCTAAGCACTTTAAAGCATTTTTAGCATTTTAACCCATTTTTGCACATCCCTAAGCACTTTAAAACCATTTTTGGCCATTTCTAACCCATGTTTGCCCATCTCTAAGCAATTTTGAATGGCATTTTTGGCCGTTTCTAACCCATTTTTGCAGATCTCTGCGTACTTTTAAGCCTTTTTTGGCCTTTTCTATCCAGTTTGCACATCTCTAACCATTTTGAAGCCATTTTTGGCATTTCTGACCCATTTCTGCTAATCTCTAAGCACTTTAAAGCCATTTTGGCCATTTCTCCACCCATTTTTGCAAATCCCTAACCACTTTAAAGCCATTTTTGGCCATTTCTAACCTGTTTGTGCAAATCCCTAAGCACTTTAAAGCCATTTTTGGCAATTCTAACCTGTTTGTGCAAATCTCTAACCACTTTAAAGCCATTTTTGGCATTTCTAACCCGTGTTTGCACATCTCTAAGCACTTTTAATCCATTTTTAGCATTTCTAACCCATTTTTGCGAATCTCTAAGCACTTTAAAGCCATTTTTAGCATTTCTAACCCATTTTTGCACATCTGTAAGCACTTCCAAGCCATTTTTAGCATTTCTCACCCATTTTTGCAAATCTCTAAGCACTTTAAAGCCATTTTTAGCATTTCTAACCCATTTTTGCACATCTCTAAGCAATTTTGATTGCATTTTTGGCCGTTTCTAACCCATTTTTGCAGATCTCTACGAACTTTTAAGCCATTTTTGGCCTTTTCTATCCAGTTTGCACATCTCTAACCATTTCAAAGCCATTTTTGGCATTTCTAACCCTTTTTTGCTAATCTCTAAGCACTTTAAAGCCATTTTTGGTCATTTCTAACCCATTTTTTGCAAATCCCTAAGCACTTTAAAGCCATTTTTGGCCATTTCTAACCCATTTTTGCAAATCCCTAAGCACTTTAAAGCCATTTTTGGCATTTCTAACCCATTTTTGTACATCTCTAAGCACTTTTAAACCATTTTTGGCCATTTCTAACCCATGTTTGCACATCTCTAAGCACTTTTAAACCATTTTTGGCCTTTTCTAACCCATGTTTGCACATCTCTAAGCACTTTTAAACCATTTTTGGCCATTTCTAACCCATGTTTGCCCATCTCTAAGCAATTTTGAATGGCATTTTTGGCCGTTTCTAACCCATTTTTGCAGATCTCTGCGTACTTTCAAGCCTTTTTTGGCCTTTTCTATCCAGTTTGCACATCTCTAACCATTTCGAAGCCATTTTTGGCATTTCTGACCCTTTTTTGCTAATCTCTAAGCACTTTAAAGCCATTTTGGCCGTTTCTAACCCATTTTTGCAGATCTCTAAGCACTTTAAAGCCATTTTTAGCATTTCTAACCCATTTTTGCACATCTCTAAGCAGTTTAAAGCCATTTTTAGCATTCCCTAACCCGTTTTTGCAAATCTCTAAGCACTTCCAAGCCATTTTTAGCATTTCTCACCCATTTTTGCAAACCTCTAAGCACTCTAAAGCATTTTTAGCATTTTTAACCCATTTTTGCACATCCCTAAGCACTTTAAAACCATTTTTGGCCATTTCTAACCCATGTTTGCCCATCTCTAAGCAATTTTGAATGGCATTTTTGGCCGTTTCTAACCCATTTTTGCAGATCTCTGCGTACTTTTAAGCCTTTTTTGGCCTTTTCTATCCAGTTTGCACATCTCTAACCATTTTGAAGCCATTTTTGCATTTCTGACCCTTTTTTGCTAATCTCTAAGCACTTTAAAGCCATTTTGGCCATTTCTCACCCATTTTTGCAAATCTCTAAGCACTTTAAAGCCATTTTCGGCCATTTCTAACCTGTTTGTGCAAATCCCTAAGCACTTTAAATCCATTTTTGGCAATTCTAACCTGTTTGTGCAAATCTCTAACCACTTTAAAGCCATTTTTGGCATTTCTAACCCGTGTTTGCACATCTCTAAGCACTTTTAAGCCATTTTTGGCATTTCCAACCCATTTTTGCGAATCTCTAAGCACTTTAAAGCCATTTTTAGCATTTCTCACCCATTTTTGCATATCTCTAAGCACTTTAAAGCCATTTTTAGCATTCTCACCCATTTTTGCAAATCTCTAAGCACTTTAAAGCCATTTTTAGCATTCCTAACCGGTTTTTGCAAATCTCTAAGCACTTCCAAGCCATTTTTAGCATTTCTCACCCATTTTTGCAAATCTCTAAGCACTTTAAAGCTATTTTTAGCATTTCTAACCCATTTTTTGCACATCTCTAAGCAATTTGAATGCATTTTTGGCCGTTTCTAACCCATTTTTGCAGATCTCTGCGAACGTTTAAGCCATTTTTGGCCTTTTCTATCCAGTTTGCACATCTCTAACCATTTCAAAGACATTTTTGGCATTTCTAACCCTTTTTTGCTAATCTCTAAGCACTTTAAAGCCATTTTTGGTCATTTCTAACCCATTTTTTGCAAATCCCTAAGCACTTTAAAGCCATTTTTGGCCATTTCTAACCCATTTTTGCAAATCCCTAAGCACTTTAAAGCCATTTTTGGCATTTCTAACCATTTTTTGCACATCTCTAAGCACTTTTAAACCATTTTTGGCCATTTCTAACCCATGTTTGCACATCTCTAAGCACTTTTAAACCATTTTTGGCCATTTCTAACCCATGTTTGCACATCTCTAAGCAATTTTGAATTACATTTTTGGCCGTTTCTAACCCATTTTTGCAGATCTCTACGAACTTTTAAGCCATTTTTGGCCTTTTCTATCCAGTTTGCATATCCTTAGCCATTTCGAAGCCATTTTTGGCATTTCTAACCCTTTTTTGCTAATCTCTAAGCACTTTAAAGCCATTTTTGGTCATTTCTAACCCATTTTTTGCAAATCCCTAAGCACTTTAAAGCCATTTTTGGCCATTTCTAACCCATTTTTGCAAATCCCTAAGCACTTTAAAGCCATTTTTGGCATTTCTAACCCATTTTTGCACATCTCTAAGCACTTTTAAACCATTTTTGGCCATTTCTAACCCATGTTTGCACATCTCTAAGCACTTTTAAACCATTTTTGGCCTTTTCTAACCCATGTTTGCACATCTCTAAGCAATTTTGAATGACATTTTTGGCCGTTTCTAACCCATTTTTGCAGATCTCTACGAACTTTTAAGCCATTTTTGGCCTTTTCTATCCAGTTTGCAAATCTTTAACCATTTCGAAGCCATTTTTGGCATTTCTAACCCTTTTTTGCTAATCTCTAAGCACTTTAAAGCCATTTTTAGCTTTTCTAACCATTTTTGCACATCTCTAAGCAGTTTAAAGCCATTTTTAGCATTCCTAACCCGGTTTTGCAAATCTCTAAGCACTTCCAAGCCATTTTTAGCATTTCTCACCCATTTTTTGCAAACCTCTAAGCACTTTAAAGCATTTTTAGCATTTTTAACCCATTTTTGCACATCCCTAAGCACTTTAAAACCATTTTTGGCCATTTCTAACCCATGTTTGCCCATCTCTAAGCAATTTTGAATGGCATTTTTGGCCGTTTCTAACCCATTTTTGCAGATCTCTGCGTACTTTTAAGCCTTTTTTGGCCTTTTCTATCCAGTTTGCACATCTCTAACCCATTTTGAAGCCATTTTTGGCATTTCTGACCCATTTCTGCTAATCTCTAAGCACTTTAAAGCCATTTTGGCCATTTCTCACCCATTTTTGCAAATCCCTAACCACTTTAAAGCCATTTTTGGCCATTTCTAACCTGTTTGTGCAAATCCCTAAGCACTTTAAAGCCATTTTTGGCAATTCTAACCTGTTTGTGCAAATCTCTAACCACTTTAAAGCCATTTTTGGCATTTCTAACCCGTGTTTGCACATCTCTAAGCACTTTTAATCCATTTTTAGCATTTCTAACCCATTTGCGAATCTCTAAGCACTTTAAAGCCATTTTTAGCATTTCTAACCCATTTTTTGCACATCTGTAAGCACTTCCAAGCCATTTTTAGCATTTCTCACCCATTTTTGCAAATCTCTAAGCACTTTAAAGCCATTTTTAGCATTTCTAACCCATTTTTGCATATCTCTAAGAACTTTAAAGCCATTTTTAGCATTCCTAACCCGTTTTTGCAAATCTCTAAGCACTTCCAAGCCATTTTTAGCATTTCTCACCCATTTTTGCAAACCTCTAAGCACTTTAAAGCATTTTTTAGCATTTTTAACCCATTTTTGCACATCCCTAAGCACTTTTAAACCATTTTTGGCCATTTCTAACCCATGTTTGCTCATCTCTAAGCAATTTTGGAAGCCATTTTTGGCCTTTTCTATCCAGTTTGCAGATCTCTAACCATTTCAAAGCCATTTTTGGCATTTCTAACCCTTTTTTGCTAATCTCTAAGCACTTTTAAGCCATTTTTTAGCATTACTAACCCATTTTTTGCAAATCCCTAAGCACTTTAAAGCCATTTTTGGCCATTTCTAACCCATTTTTCCAAATCCCTAAGCACTTTAAAGCCATTTTTGGCATTTCTAACCTGTTTGTGCAAATCTCTAACCACTTTAAAGCCATTTTTAGCATTCCTAACCCATTTTTGCAAATCTCTAAGCACTTCCAAGCTATTTTTAGCATTTCTAACCCATTTTTGCACATCTCTAAGCAATTTTGATTGCATTTTTGGCCGTTTCTAACCCATTTTTGCAGATCTCTACGAACTTTTAAGCCATTTTTGGCCTTTTCTATCCAGTTTGCACATCTCTAACCATTTCAAAGCCATTTTTGGCATTTCTAACCCTTTTTTGCTAATCTCTAAGCACTTTAAAGCCATTTTTAGCAGTTCTAACCCATTTTTGCGAATCTCTAAGCACTTTAAAGCCATTTTTAGCTTTTCTAACCCATTTTTGCACATCTCTAAGCAGTTTAAAGCCATTTTTAGCATTCCTAACCCGTTTTTGCAAATCTCTAAGCACTTCCAAGCCATTTTTAGCATTTCTCACCCATTTTTGCAAACCTCTAAGCACTTTAAAGCATTTTTAGCATTTTTAACCCATTTTTGCACATCCCTAAGCACTTTAAAACCATTTTTGGCCATTTCTAACCCATGTTTGCCCATCTCTAAGCAATTTTGAATGGCATTTTTGGCCGTTTCTAACCCATTTTTGCAGATCTCTGCGTACTTTTAAGCCTTTTTTGGCCTTTTCTATCCAGTTTGCACATCTCTAACCATTTTGAAGCCATTTTTGGCATTTCTGACCCATTTCTGCTAATCTCTAAGCACTTTAAAGCCATTTTGGCCATTTCTCACCCATTTTTGCAAATCCCTAACCACTTTAAAGCCATTTTTGGCCATTTCTAACCTGTTTGTGCAAATCCCTAAGCACTTTAAAGCCATTTTTGGCAATTCTAACCTGTTTGTGCAAATCTCTAACCACTTTAAAGCCATTTTTGGCATTTCTAACCCGTGTTTGCACATCTCTAAGCACTTTTAATCCATTTTTAGCATTTCTAACCCATTTTTGCGAATCTCTAAGCACTTTAAAGCCATTTTTAGCATTTCTAACCCATTTTTGCACATCTGTAAGCACTTCCAAGCCATTTTTAGCATTTCTCACCCATTTTTGCAAATCTCTAAGCACTTTAAAGCCATTTTTAGCATTTCTAACCCATTTTTGCACATCTCTAAGCAATTTTGATTGCATTTTTGGCCGTTTCTAACCCATTTTTGCAGATCTCTACGAACTTTTAAGCCATTTTTGGCCTTTTCTATCCAGTTTGCACATCTCTAACCATTTCAAAGCCATTTTTGGCATTTCTAACCCTTTTTTGCTAATCTCTAAGCACTTTAAAGCCATTTTTGGTCATTTCTAACCCATTTTTTGCAAATCCCTAAGCACTTTAAAGCCATTTTTGGCCATTTCTAACCCATTTTTGCAAATCCCTAAGCACTTTAAAGCCATTTTTGGCATTTCTAACCCATTTTTGTACATCTCTAAGCACTTTTAAACCATTTTTGGCCATTTCTAACCCATGTTTGCACATCTCTAAGCACTTTTAAACCATTTTTGGCCTTTTCTAACCCATGTTTGCACATCTCTAAGCACTTTTAAACCATTTTTGGCCATTTCTAACCCATGTTTGCCCATCTCTAAGCAATTTTGAATGGCATTTTTGGCCGTTTCTAACCCATTTTTGCAGATCTCTGCGTACTTTTAAGCCTTTTTTGGCCTTTTCTATCCAGTTTGCACATCTCTAACCATTTCGAAGCCATTTTTGGCATTTCTGACCCTTTTTTGCTAATCTCTAAGCACTTTAAAGCCATTTTGGCCGTTTCTAACCCATTTTTGCAGATCTCTAAGCACTTTAAAGCCATTTTTAGCATTTCTAACCCATTTTTGCACATCTCTAAGCAATTTTGAATGCATTTTTGGCCGTTTCTAACCCATTTTTGCAGATCTCTGCGAACGTTTAAGCCATTTTTGGCCTTTTCTATCCAGTTTGCACATCTCTAACCATTTCAAAGCCATTTTTGGCATTTCTAACCCTTTTTTGCTAATCTCTAAGCACTTTAAAGCCATTTTTGGTCATTTCTAACCCATTTTTTGCAAATCCCTAAGCACTTTAAAGCCATTTTTGGCCATTTCTAACCCATTTTTGCAAATCCCTAAGCACTTTAAAGCCATTTTTGGCATTTCTAACCCATTTTTGCACATCTCTAAGCACTTTTAAACCATTTTTGGCCATTTCTAACCCATGTTTGCACATCTCTAAGCACTTTTAAACCATTTTTGGCCATTTCTAACCCATGTTTGCACATCTCTAAGCAATTTTGAATGACATTTTTGGCCGTTTCTAACCCATTTTTGCAGATCTCTACGAACTTTTAAGCCATTTTTGGCCTTTTCTATCCAGTTTGCATATCCTTAACCATTTCGAAGTCATTTTTGGCATTTCTAACCCTTTTTTGCTAATCTCTAAGCACTTTAAAGCCATTTTTGGTCATTTCTAACCCATTTTTTGCAAATCCCTAAGCACTTTAAAGCCATTTTTGGCCATTTCTAACCCTTTTTTGCAAATCCCTAAGCACTTTAAAGCCATTTTTGGCATTTCTAACCCATTTTTGTACATCTCTAAGCACTTTTAAACCATTTTTGGCCATTTCTAACCCATGTTTGCACATCTCTAAGCACTTTTAAACCATTTTTGGCCTTTTCTAACCCATGTTTGCACATCTCTAAGCAATTTTGAATGACATTTTTGGCCGTTTCTAACCATTTTTGCAGATCTCTACGAACTTTTAAGCCATTTTTGGCCTTTTCTTTCCAGTTTGCATATCTTTAACCATTTCGAAGCCATTTTTGGCATTTCTAACCCTTTTTTGCTAATCTCTAAGCACTTTAAAGCCATTTTTAGCAGTTCTAACCCATTTTTGCAAATCTCTAAGCACTTTAAAGCCATTTTTAGCTTTTCTAACCCATTTTTGCACATCTCTAAGCAGTTTAAAGCCATTTTAGCATTCCTAACCCGTTTTTGCAAATCTCTAAGCACTTCCAAGCCATTTTTAGCATTTCTCACCCATTTTTGCAAACCTCTAAGCACTTTAAAGCATTTTTAGCATTTTTAACCCATTTTTGCACATCCCTAAGCACTTTAAAACCATTTTTGGCCATTTCTAACCCATGTTTGCCCATCTCTAAGCAATTTTGAATGGCATTTTTGGCCGTTTCTAACCCATTTTTGCAGATCTCTGCGTACTTTTAAGCCTTTTTTGGCCTTTTCTATCCAGTTTGCACATCTCTAACCATTTTGAAGCCATTTTTGGCATTTCTAACCCTTTTTTGCTAATCTCTAAGCACTTTAAAGCCATTTTTGGTCATTTCTAACCCATTTTTTGCAAATCCCTAAGCACTTTAAAGCCATTTTTGGCCATTTCTAACCCATTTTTGCAAATCCCTAAGCACTTTAAAGCCATTTTTGGCATTTCTAACCCATTTTTGTACATCTCTAAGCACTTTTAAACCATTTTTGGCCATTTCTAACCCATGTTTGCACATCTCTAAGCACTTTTAAACCATTTTTGGCCTTTTCTAACCCATGTTTGCACATCTCTAAGCAATTTTGAATGACATTTTTGGCCGTTTCTAACCCATTTTTGCAGATCTCTACGAACTTTTAAGCCATTTTTGGCCTTTTCTTTCCAGTTTGCATATCTTTAACCATTTCGAAGCCATTTTTGGCATTTCTAACCCTTTTTTGCTAATCTCTAAGCACTTTAAAGCCATTTTTAGCAGTTCTAACCCATTTTTGCGAATCTCTAAGCACTTTAAAGCCATTTTTAGCTTTTCTAACCCATTTTTGCACATCTCTAAGCAGTTTAAAGCCATTTTTAGCATTCCTAACCCGTTTTTGCAAATCTCTAAGCACTTCCAAGCCATTTTTAGCATTTCTCACCCATTTTTGCAAACCTCTAAGCACTTTAAAGCATTTTTAGCATTTTTAACCCATTTTTGCACATCCCTAAGCACTTTAAAACCATTTTTGGCCATTTCTAACCCATGTTTGCCCATCTCTAAGCAATTTTGAATGGCATTTTTGGCCGTTTCTAACCCATTTTTGCAGATCTCTGCGTACTTTTAAGCCTTTTTTGGCCTTTTCTAGCCAGTTTGCACATCTCTAACCATTTTGAAGCCATTTTTGGCATTTCTGACCCATTTCTGCTAATCTCTAAGCACTTTAAATCCATTTTGGCCATTTCTCACCCATTTTTGCAAATCCCTAACCACTTTAAAGCCATTTTTGGCCATTTCTAACCTGTTTGTGCAAATCCCTAAGCACTTTAAAGCCATTTTTGGCAATTCTAACCTGTTTGTGCAAATCTCTAACCACTTTAAAGCCATTTTTGGCATTTCTAACCCGTGTTTGCACATCTCTAAGCACTTTTAATCCATTTTTAGCATTTCTAACCCATTTTTGCGAATCTCTAAGCACTTTAAAGCCATTTTTAGCATTTCTCACCCATTTTTGCACATCTGTAAGCACTTCCAAGCCATTTTTAGCATTTCTCACCCATTTTTGCAAATCTCTAAGCACTTTAAAGCCATTTTTAGCATTTCTAACCCATTTTTGCACATCTCTAAGCAATTTTGATTGCATTTTTGGCTGTTTCTAACCCATTTTTGCAGATCTCTACGAACTTTTAAGCCATTTTTGGCCTTTTCTATCCAGTTTGCACATCTTTAACCATTTCAAAGCCATTTTTGGCATTTCTAACCCTTTTTTGCTAATCTCTAAGCACTTTAAAGCCATTTTTGGTCATTTCTAACCCATTTTTTGCAAATCCCTAAGCACTTTAAAGCCATTTTTGGCCATTTCTAACCCATTTTTGCAAATCCCTAAGCACTTTAAAGCCATTTTTGGCATTTCTAACCCATTTTTGTACATCTCTAAGCACTTTTAAACCATTTTTGGCCATTTCTAACCCATGTTTGCACATCTCTAAGCACTTTTAAACCATTTTTGGCCTTTTCTAACCCATGTTTGCACATCTCTAAGCACTTTTAAACCATTTTTGGCCTTTTCTAACCCATGTTTGCCCATCTCTAAGCAATTTTGAATGGCATTTTTGGCCGTTTCTAACCCATTTTTGCAGATCTCTGCGTACTTTTAAGCCTTTTTTGGCCTTTTCTATCCAGTTTGCACATCTCTAACCATTTCGAAGCCATTTTTGGCATTTCTGACCCTTTTTTGCTAATCTCTAAGCACTTTAAAGCCATTTTGGCCGTTTCTAACCCATTTTTGCAGATCTCTAAGCACTTTAAAGCCATTTTTAGCATTTCTAACCCATTTTTGCACATCTCTAAGCAGTTTAAAGCCATTTTTAGCATTCCTAACCCGTTTTTGGAAATCTCTAAGCACTTCCAAGCCATTTTTAGCATTTCTCACCCATTTTTGCAAACCTCTAAGCACTCTAAAGCATTTTTAGCATTTTTAACCCATTTTTGCACATCCCTAAGCACTTTAAAACCATTTTTGGCCATTTCTAACCCATGTTTGCCCATCTCTAAGCAATTTTGAATGGCATTTTTGGCCGTTTCTAACCCATTTTTGCAGATCTCTGCGTACTTTTAAGCCTTTTTTGGCCTTTTCTATCCAGTTTGCACATCTCTAACCATTTTGAAGCCATTTTTGCATTTCTGACCCTTTTTTGCTAATCTCTAAGCACTTTAAAGCCATTTTGGCCATTTCTCACCCATTTTTGCAAATCTCTAAGCACTTTAAAGCCATTTTCGGCCATTTCTAACCTGTTTGTGCAAATCCCTAAGCACTTTAAATCCATTTTTGGCAATTCTAACCTGTTTGTGCGAATCTCTAACCACTTTAAAGCCATTTTTGGCATTTCTAACCCGTGTTTGCACATCTCTAAGCACTTTTAAGCCATTTTTGGCATTTCCAACCCATTTTTGCGAATCTCTAAGCACTTTAAAGCCATTTTTAGCATTTCTCACCCATTTTTGCATATCTCTAAGCACTTTAAAGCCATTTTTAGCATTTCTCACCCATTTTTGCAAATCTCTAAGCACTTTAAAGCCATTTTTAGCATTCCTAACCGGTTTTTGCAAATCTCTAAGCACTTCCAAGCAATTTTTAGCATTTCTCACCCATTTTTGCAAATCTCTAAGCACTTTAATGCCATTTTTAGCATTTCTAACCCATTTTTGCACATCTCTAAGCAATTTTGAATGCATTTTTGGCCGTTTCTAACCCATTTTTGCAGATCTCTGCGAACGTTTAAGCCATTTTTGGCCTTTTCTATCCAGTTTGCACATCTCTAACCATTTCAAAGCCATTTTTGGCATTTCTAACCCATGTTTGCTCATCTCTAAGCACTTTAAAGCCATTTTTGGTCATTTCTAACCCATTTTTTGCAAATCCCCTAAGCACTTTAAAGCCATTTTTGGCCATTTCTAACCCATTTTTGCAAATCCCTAAGCACTTTAAAGCCATTTTTGGCATTTCTAACCCATTTTTGCACATCTCTAAGCACTTTTAAACCATTTTTGGCCATTTCTAACCCATGTTTGCACATCTCTAAGCACTTTTAAACCATTTTTGGCCTTTTCTAACCCATGTTTGCACATCTCTAAGCAATTTTGAATGACATTTTTGGCCGTTTCTAACCCATTTTTGCAGATCTCTACGAACTTTTAAGCCATTTTTGGCCTTTTCTATCCAGTTAGCATATCCTTAACCATTTCGAAGTCATTTTTGGCATTTCTAACCCTTTTTTGCTAATCTCTAAGCACTTTAAAGCCATTTTTGGTCATTTCTAACCCATTTTTTGCAAATCCCTAAGCACTTTAAAGCCATTTTTGGCCATTTCTAACCCATTTTTGCAAATCCCTAAGCACTTTAAAGCCATTTTTGGCATTTCTAACCCATTTTTGTACATCTCTAAGCACTTTTAAACCATTTTTGGCCATTTCTAACCCATGTTTGCACATCTCTAAGCACTTTTAAACCATTTTTGGCCTTTTCTAACCCATGTTTGCACATCTCTAAGCAATTTTGAATGACATTTTTGGCCGTTTCTAACCCATTTTTGCAGATCTCTACGAACTTTTAAGCCATTTTTGGCCTTTTCTTTCCAGTTTGCATATCTTTAACCATTTCGAAGCCATTTTTGGCATTTCTAACCCTTTTTTGCTAATCTCTAAGCACTTTAAAGCCATTTTTAGCAGTTCTAACCCATTTTTGCGAATCTCTAAGCACTTTAAAGCCATTTTTAGCTTTTCTAACCCATTTTTGCACATCTCTAAGCAGTTTAAAGCCATTTTTAGCATTCCTAACCCGTTTTTGCAAATCTCTAAGCACTTCCAAGCCATTTTTAGCATTTCTCACCCATTTTTGCAAACCTCTAAGCACTTTAAAGCATTTTTAGCATTTTTAACCCATTTTTGCACATCCCTAAGCACTTTAAAACCATTTTTGGCCATTTCTAACCCATGTTTGCCCATCTCTAAGCAATTTTGAATGGCATTTTTGGCCGTTTCTAACCCATTTTTGCAGATCTCTACGAACTTTTAAGCCATTTTTGGCCTTTTCTATCCAGTTTGCATATCCTTAGCCATTTCGAAGCCATTTTTGGCATTTCTAACCCTTTTTTGCTAATCTCTAAGCACTTTAAAGCCATTTTTGGTCATTTCTAACCCATTTTTTGCAAATCCCTAAGCACTTTAAAGCCATTTTTGGCCATTTCTAACCCATTTTTGCAAATCCCTAAGCACTTTAAAGCCATTTTTGGCATTTCTAACCCATTTTTGCACATCTCTAAGCACTTTTAAACCATTTTTGGCCGTTTCTAACCCATGTTTGCACATCTCTAAGCACTTTTAAACCATTTTTGGCCTTTTCTAACCCATGTTTGCACATCTCTAAGCAATTTTGAATGACATTTTTGGCCGTTTCTAACCCATTTTTGCAGATCTATACGAACTTTTAAGCCATTTTTGGCCTTTTCTTTCCAGTTTGCATATCTTTAACCATTTCGAAGCCATTTTTGGCTTTTCTAACCCTTTTTGCTAATCTCTAAGCACTTTAAAGCCATTTTTAGCTTTTCTAACCCATTTTTGCACATCTCTAAGCAGTTTAAAGCCATTTTTAGCATTCCTAACCCGTTTTTGCAAATCTCTAAGCACTTCCAAGCCATTTTTAGCATTTCTCACCCATTTTTGCAAACCTCTAAGCACTTTAAAGCATTTTTAGCATTTTTAACCCATTTTTGCACATCCCTAAGCACTTTAAAACCATTTTTGGCCATTTCTAACCCATGTTTGCCCATCTCTAAGCAATTTTGAATGGCATTTTTGGCCGTTTCTAACCCATTTTTGCAGATCTCTGCGTACTTTTAAGCCTTTTTTGGCCTTTTCTATCCAGTTTGCACATCTCTAACCATTTTGAAGCCATTTTTGGCATTTCTGACCCATTTCTGCTAATCTCTAAGCACTTTAAAGCCATTTTGGCCATTTCTCACCCATTTTTGCAAATCCCTAACCACTTTAAAGCCATTTTTGGCCATTTCTAACCTGTTTGTGCAAATCCCTAAGCACTTTAAAGCCATTTTTGGCAATTCTAACCTGTTTGTGCAAATCTCTAACCACTTTAAAGCCATTTTTGGCATTTCTAACCCGTGTTTGCACATCTCTAAGCACTTTTAATCCATTTTTAGCATTTCTAACCCATTTTTGCGAATCTCTAAGCACTTTAAAGCCATTTTTAGCATTTCTAACCCATTTTTGCACATCTGTAAGCACTTCCAAGCCATTTTTAGCATTTCTCACCCATTTTTGCAAATCTCTAAGCACTTTAAAGCCATTTTTAGCATTTCTAACCCATTTTTGCACATCTCTAAGCAATTTTGATTGCATTTTTGGCCGTTTCTAACCCATTTTTGCAGATCTCTACGAACTTTTAAGCCATTTTTGGCCTTTTCTATCCAGTTTGCACATCTCTAACCATTTCAAAGCCATTTTTGGCATTTCTAACCCTTTTTTGCTAATCTCTAAGCACTTTAAAGCCATTTTTGGTCATTTCTAACCCATTTTTTGCAAATCCCTAAGCACTTTAAAGCCATTTTTGGCCATTTCTAACCCATTTTTGCAAATCCCTAAGCACTTTAAAGCCATTTTTGGCATTTCTAACCCATTTTTGTACATCTCTAAGCACTTTTAAACCATTTTTGGCCATTTCTAACCCATGTTTGCACATCTCTAAGCACTTTTAAACCATTTTTGGCCTTTTCTAACCCATGTTTGCACATCTCTAAGCACTTTTAAACCATTTTTGGCCATTTCTAACCCATGTTTGCCCATCTCTAAGCAATTTTGAATGGCATTTTTGGCCGTTTCTTACCCATTTTTGCAGATCTCTGCGTACTTTTAAGCCTTTTTTGGCCTTTTCTATCCAGTTTGCACATCTCTAACCATTTCGAAGCCATTTTTGGCATTTCTGACACTTTTTTGCTAATCTCTAAGCACTTTAAAGCCATTTTGGCCATTTCTAACCCATTTTTGCAGATCTCTAAGCACTTTAAAGCCATTTTTAGCATTTCTAACCCATTTTTGCACATCTCTAAGCAGTTTAAAGCCATTTTTAGCATTCCTAACCCGTTTTTGCAAATCTCTAAGCACTTCCAAGCCATTTTTAGCATTTCTCACCCATTTTTGCAAACCTCTAAGCACTCTAAAGCATTTTTAGCATTTTTAACCCATTTTTGCACATCCCTAAGCACTTTAAAACCATTTTTGGCCATTTCTAACCCATGTTTGCCCATCTCTAAGCAATTTTGAATGGCATTTTTGGCCGTTTCTAACCCATTTTTGCAGATCTCTGCGTACTTTTAAGCCTTTTTTGGCCTTTTCTATCCAGTTTGCACATCTCTAACCATTTTGAAGCCATTTTTGCATTTCTGACCCTTTTTTGCTAATCTCTAAGCACTTTAAAGCCATTTTGGCCATTTCTCACCCATTTTTGCAAATCTCTAAGCACTTTAAAGCCATTTTCGGCCATTTCTAACCTGTTTGTGCAAATCCCTAAGCACTTTAAATCCATTTTTGGCAATTCTAACCTGTTTGTGCAAATCTCTAACCACTTTAAAGCCATTTTTGGCATTTCTAACCCGTGTTTGCACATCTCTAAGCACTTTTAAGCCATTTTTGGCATTTCCAACCCATTTTTGCGAATCCCTAAGCACTTTAAAGCCATTTTTAGCATTTCTCACCCATTTTTGCATATCTCTAAGCACTTTAAAGCCATTTTTAGCATTTCTCACCCATTTTTGCAAATCTCTAAGCACTTTAAAGCCATTTTTAGCATTCCTAACTGGTTTTTGCAAATCTCTAAGCACTTCCAAGCAATTTTTAGCATTTCTCACCCATTTTTGCAAATCTCTAAGCACTTTAAAGCTATTTTTAGCATTTCTAACCCATTTTTTGCACATCTCTAAGCAATTTTGAATGCATTTTTGGCCGTTTCTAACCCATTTTTGCAGATCTCTGCGAACGTTTAAGCCATTTTTGGCCTTTTCTATCCAGTTTGCACATCTCTAACCATTTCAAAGCCATTTTTGGCATTTCTAACCCTTTTTTGCTAATCTCTAAGCACTTTAAAGCCATTTTTGGTCATTTCTAACCCATTTTTTGCAAATCCCTAAGCACTTTAAAGCCATTTTTTGCCATTTCTAACCCATTTTTGCAAATCCCTAAGCACTTTAAAGCCATTTTTGGCATTTCTAACCCATTTTTGCACATCTCTAAGCACTTTTAAACCATTTTTGGCCATTTCTAACCCATGTTTGCACATCTCTAAGCACTTTTAAACCATTTTTGGCCATTTCTAACCCATGTTTGCACATCTCTAAGCAATTTTGATTTACATTTTTGGCCGTTTCTAACCCATTTTTGCAGATCTCTACGAACTTTTAAGCCATTTTTGGCCTTTTCTATCCAGTTTGCATATCCTTAGCCATTTCGAAGCCATTTTTGGCATTTCTAACCCTTTTTTGCTAATCTCTAAGCACTTTAAAGCCATTTTTGGTCATTTCTAACCCATTTTTTGCAAATCCCTAAGCACTTTAAAGCCATTTTTGGCCATTTCTAACCCATTTTTGCAAATCCCTAAGCACTTTAAAGCCATTTTTGGCATTTCTAACCCATTTTTGCACATCTCTAAGCACTTTTAAACCATTTTTGGCCATTTCTAACCCATGTTTGCACATCTCTAAGCACTTTTAAACCATTTTTGGCCTTTTCTAACCCATGTTTGCACATCTCTAAGCAATTTTGAATGACATTTTTGGCCGTTTCTAACCCATTTTTGCAGATCTCTACGAACTTTTAAGCCATTTTTGGCCTTTTCTTTCCAGTTTGCATATCTTTAACCATTTCGAAGCCATTTTTGGCATTTCTAACCCTTTTTTGCTAATCTCTAAGCACTTTAAAGCCATTTTTAGCTTTTCTAACCCATTTTTGCACATCTCTAAGCAGTTTAAAGCCATTTTTAGCATTCCTAACCCGTTTTTGCAAATCTCTAAGCACTTCCAAGCCATTTTTAGCATTTCTCACCCATTTTTGCAAGCCTCTAAGCACTTTAAAGCATTTTTAGCATTTTTAACCCATTTTTGCACATCCCTAAGCACTTTAAAACCATTTTTGGCCATTTCTAACCCATGTTTGCCCATCTCTAAGCAATTTTGAATGGCATTTTTGGCCGTTTCTAACCCATTTTTGCAGATCTCTGCGTACTTTTAAGCCTTTTTTGGCCTTTTCTATCCAGTTTGCACATCTCTAACCATTTTGAAGCCATTTTTGGCATTTCTGACCCATTTCTGCTAATCTCTAAGCACTTTAAAGCCATTTTGGCCATTTATCACCCATTTTTGCAAATCCCTAACCACTTTAAAGCCATTTTTGGCCATTTCTAACCTGTTTGTGCAAATCCCTAAGCACTTTAAAGCCATTTTTGGCAATTCTAACCTGTTTGTGCAAATCTCTAACCACTTTAAAGCCATTTTTGGCATTTCTAACCCGTGTTTGCACATCTCTAAGCACTTTTAATCCATTTTTAGCATTTCTAACCCATTTTTGCGAATCTCTAAGCACTTTAAAGCCATTTTTAGCATTTCTAACCCATTTTTGCACATCTGTAAGCACTTCCAAGCCATTTTTAGCATTTCTCACCCATTTTTGCAAATCTCTAAGCACTTTAAAGCCATTTTTAGCATTTCTAACCCATTTTTGCATATCTCTAAGAACTTTAAAGCCATTTTTAGCATTCCTAACCCGTTTTTGCAAATCTCTAAGCACTTCCAAGCCATTTTTAGCATTTCTCACCCATTTTTGCAAACCTCTAAGCACTTTAAAGCATTTTTAGCATTTTTAACCCATTTTTGCACATCCCTAAGCACTTTTAAACCATTTTTGGCCATTTCTAACCCATGTTTGCTCATCTCTAAGCAATTTTGGAAGCCATTTTTGGCCTTTTCTATCCAGTTTGCAGATCTCTAACCATTTCAAAGCCATTTTTGGCATTTCTAACCCTTTTTTGCTAATCTCTAAGCACTTTTAAGACATTTTTTAGCATTACTAACCCATTTTTTGCAAATCCCTAAGCACTTTAAAGCCATTTTTGGCCATTTCTAACCCATTTTTCCAAATCCCTAAGCACTTTAAAGCCATTTTTGGCATTTCTAACCTGTTTGTACAAATCTCTAACCACTTTAAAGCCATTTTTAGCATTCCTAACCCATTTTTGCAAATCTCTAAGCACTTCCAAGCTATTTTTAGCATTTCTAACCCATTTTTGCACATCTCTAAGCAATTTTGATTGCATTTTTGGCCGTTTCTAACCATTTTTGCAGATCTCTACGAACTTTTAAGCCATTTTTGGCCTTTTCTATCCAGTTTGCACATCTCTAACCATTTCAAAGCCATTTTTGGCATTTCTAACCCTTTTTTGCTAATCTCTAAGCACTTTAAAGCCATTTTTGATCATTTCTAACCCATTTTTTGCAAATCCCTAAGCACTTTAAAGCCATTTTTGGCCATTTCTAACCCATTTTTGCAAATCCCTAAGCACTTTAAAGCCATTTTTGGCATTTCTAACCCATTTTTGTACATCTCTAAGCACTTTTAAACCATTTTTGGCCATTTCTAACCCATGTTTGCACATCTCTAAGCACTTTTAAACCATTTTTGGCCTTTTCTAACCCATGTTTGCACATCTCTAAGCACTTTTAAACCATTTTTGGCCATTTCTAACCCATGTTTGCCCATCTCTAAGCAATTTTGAATGGCATTTTTGGCCGTTTCTAACCCATTTTTGCAGATCTCTGCGTACTTTTAAGCCTTTTTTGGCCTTTTCTATCCAGTTTGCACATCTCTAACCATTTCGAAGCCATTTTTGGCATTTCTGACCCTTTTTTGCTAATCTCTAAGCACTTTAAAGCCATTTTGGCCGTTTCTAACCCATTTTTGCAGATCTCTAAGCACTTTAAAGCCATTTTTAGCATTTCTAACCCATTTTTGCACATCTCTAAGCAGTTTAAAGCCATTTTTAGCATTCCTAACCCGTTTTTGCAAATCTCTAAGCACTTCCAAGCCATTTTTAGCATTTCTCACCCATTTTTGCAAACCTCTAAGCACTCTAAAGCATTTTTAGCATTTTTAACCCATTTTTGCACATCCCTAAGCACTTTAAAACCATTTTTGGCCATTTCTAACCCATGTTTGCCCATCTCTAAGCAATTTTGAATGGCATTTTTGGCCGTTTCTAACCCATTTTTGCAGATCTCTGCGTACTTTTAAGCCTTTTTTGGCCTTTTCTATCCAGTTTGCACATCTCTAACCATTTTGAAGCCATTTTTGCATTTCTGACCCTTTTTTGCTAATCTCTAAGCACTTTAAAGCCATTTTGGCCATTTCTCACCCATTTTTGCAAATCTCTAAGCACTTTAAAGCCATTTTCGGCCATTTCTAACCTGTTTGTGCAAATCCCTAAGCACTTTAAATCCATTTTTGGCAATTCTAACCTGTTTGTGCAAATCTCTAACCACTTTAAAGCCATTTTGGCATTTCTAACCCGTGTTTGCACATCTCTAAGCACTTTTAATCCATTTTTGGCATTTCCAACCCATTTTTGCGAATCTCTAAGCACTTTAAAGCCATTTTTAGCATTTCTCACCCATTTTTGCATATCTCTAAGCACTTTAAAGCCATTTTTAGCATTTCTCACCCATTTTTGCAAATCTCTAAGCACTTTAAAGCCATTTTTAGCATTCCTAACCGGTTTTTGCAAATCTCTAAGCACTTCCAAGCAATTTTTAGCATTTCTCACCCATTTTTGCAAATCTCTAAACACTTTAAAGCCATTTTTAGCATTTCTAACCCATTTTTGCACATCTCTAAGCAATTTTGAATGCATTTTTGGCCGTTTCTAACCCATTTTTGCAGATCTCTGCGAACGTTTAAGCCATTTTTGGCCTTTTCTATCCAGTTTGCACATCTCTAACCATTTCAAAGCCATTTTTGGCATTTCTAACCCATGTTTGCTCATCTCTAAGCACTTTAAAGCCATTTTTGGTCATTTCTAACCCATTTTTTGCAAATCCCTAAGCACTTTAAAGCATTTTTGGCCATTTCTAACCCATTTTTGCAAATCCCTAAGCACTTTAAAGCCATTTTTGGCATTTCTAACCCATTTTTGCACATCTCTAAGCACTTTTAAACCATTTTTGGCCATTTCTAACCCATGTTTGCACATCTCTAAGCACTTTTAAACCATTTTTGGCCATTTCTAACCCATGTTTGCACATCTCTAAGCAATTTTGAATGACATTTTTGGCCGTTTCTAACCCATTTTTGCAGATCTCTACGAACTTTTAAGCCATTTTTGGCCTTTTCTATCCAGTTTGCATATCCTTAACCATTTCGAAGTCATTTTTGGCATTTCTAACCCTTTTTTGCTAATCTCTAAGCACTTTAAAGCCATTTTTGGTCATTTCTAACCATTTTTTGCAAATCCCTAAGCACTTTAAAGCCATTTTTGGCCATTTCTAACCCATTTTTGCAAATCCCTAAGCACTTTAAAGCCATTTTTGGCATTTCTAACCCATTTTTGTACATCTCTAAGCACTTTTAAACCATTTTTGGCCATTTCTAACCCATGTTTGCACATCTCTAAGCACTTTTAAACCATTTTTGGCCTTTTCTATCCCATGTTTGCACATCTCTAAGCAATTTTGAATGACATTTTTGGCCGTTTCTAACCCATTTTTGCAGATCTCTACGAACTTTTAAGCCATTTTTGGCCTTTTCTTTCCAGTTTGCATATCTTTAACCATTTCGAAGCCATTTTTGGCATTTCTAACCATTTTTGCTAATCTCTAAGCACTTTAAAGCCATTTTTAGCAGTTCTAACCCATTTTTGCGAATCTCTAAGCACTTTAAAGCCATTTTTAGCTTTTCTAACCCATTTTTGCACATCTCTAAGCAGTTTTAAAGCCATTTTTAGCATTCCTAACCCGTTTTTGCAAATCTCTAAGCACTTCCAAGCCATTTTTAGCATTTCTCACCCATTTTTGCAAACCTCTAAGCACTTTAAAGCATTTTTAAGCATTTTTAACCCATTTTTGCACATCCCTAAGCACTTTAAACCATTTTTGGCCATTTCTAACCCATGTTTGCCCATCTCTAAGCAATTTTGAATGGCATTTTTGGCCGTTTCTAACCCATTTTTGCAGATCTCTGCGTACTTTTAAGCCTTTTTTGGCCTTTTCTATCCAGTTTGCACATCTCTAACCATTTTGAAGCCATTTTTGGCATTTCTAACCCTTTTTTGCTAATCTCTAAGCACTTTAAAGCCATTTTTGGTCATTTCTAACCCATTTTTTGCAAATCCCTAAGCACTTTAAAGCCATTTTTGGCCATTTCTAACCCATTTTTGCAAATCCCTAAGCACTTTAAAGCCATTTTGGCATTTCTAACCCATTTTTGTACATCTCTAAGCACTTTTAACCATTTTTGGCCATTTCTAACCCATGTTTGCACATCTCTAAGCACTTTTAAACCATTTTTGGCCTTTTCTAACCCATGTTTGCACATCTCTAAGCAATTTTGAATGACATTTTTGGCCGTTTCTAACCCATTTTTGCAGATCTCTACGAACTTTTAAGCCATTTTTGGCCTTTTCTTTCCAGTTTGCATATCTTTAACCATTTCGAAGCCATTTTTGGCATTTCTAACCCTTTTTTGCTAATCTCTAAGCACTTTAAAGCCATTTTTAGCAGTTCTAACCCATTTTTGCGAATCTCTAAGCACTTTAAAGCCATTTTTTAGCTTTTCTACCCATTTTTGCACATCTCTAAGCAGTTTAAAGCCATTTTTAGCATTCCTAACCCGTTTTTGCAAATCTCTAAGCACTTCCAAGCCATTTTTAGCATTTCTCACCCATTTTTGCAAACCTCTAAGCACTCTAAAGCATTTTTAGCATTTTTTAACCCATTTTTGCACATCCCTAAGCACTTTAAAACCATTTTTGGCCATTTCTAACCCATGTTTGCCCATCTCTAAGCAATTTGAATGGCATTTTTGGCCGTTTCTAACCCATTTTTGCAGATCTCTGCGTACTTTTAAGCCTTTTTTGGCCTTTTCTATCCAGTTTGCACATCTCTAACCATTTTGAAGCCATTTTTGCATTTCTGACCCTTTTTTGCTAATCTCTAAGCACTTTAAAGCCATTTTGGCCATTTCTCACCCATTTTTGCAAATCTCTAAGCACTTTAAAGCCATTTTCGGCCATTTTCTAACCTGTTTGTGCAAATCCCTAAGCACTTTTAAATCCATTTTTGGCAATTCTAACCTGTTTGTGCAAATCTCTAACCACTTTAAAGCCATTTTTTGGCATTTCTAACCCGTGTTTGCACATCTCTAAGCACTTTTAAGCCATTTTTGGCATTTCCAACCCATTTTTGCGAATCTCTAAGCACTTTAAAGCCATTTTTAGCATTTCTCACCCATTTTTGCATATCTCTAAGCACTTTAAAGCCATTTTTAGCATTTCTCACCCATTTTTGCAAATCTCTAAGCACTTTAAAGCCATTTTTAGCATTCCTAACCGGTTTTTGCAAATCTCTAAGCACTTCCAAGCAATTTTAGCATTTCTCACCCATTTTGCACATCTCTAAGCAATTTTGAATGCATTTTTGGCCGATTCTAACCCATTTTTGCAGATCTCTGCGAACGTTTAAGCCATTTTTGGCCTTTTCTATCCAGTTTGCACATCTCTACCATTTCAAAGCCATTTTTGGCATTTCTAACCCATGTTTGCTCATCTCTAAGCACTTTAAAGCCATTTTTGGTCATTTCTAACCCATTTTTTGCAAATCCCTAAGCACTTTAAAGCCATTTTTGGCATTTCTAACCCATTTTTGCACATCTCTAAGCACTTTTAAACCATTTTTGGCCATTTCTAACCATGTTTGCACATCTCTAAGCACTTTTAAACCATTTTTGGCCATTTCTAACCCATGTTTGCACATCTCTAAGCAATTTTGAATGACATTTTTGCCGTTTCTAACCCATTTTTGCAGATCTCTACGAACTTTTAAGCCATTTTTGGCCTTTTCTATCCAGTTTGCATATCCTTAACCATTTCGAAGTCATTTTTGGCATTTCTAACCCTTTTTTGCTAATCTCTAAGCACTTTTAAAGCCATTTTTGGTCATTTCTAACCCATTTTTTGCAAATCCCTAAGCACTTTAAAGCCATTTTTGGCCATTTCTAACCCATTTTTGCAAATCCCTAAGCACTTTAAAGCCATTTTTGGCATTTCTAACCCATTTTTGTACATCTCTAAGCACTTTTAAACCATTTTGGCCATTTCTAACCCATGTTTGCACATCTCTAAGCACTTTTAAACCATTTTTGGCCTTTTCTATCCCATGTTTGCACATCTCTAAGCAATTTTGAATGACATTTTTGGCCGTTTCTAACCCATTTTGCAGATCTCTACGAACTTTTAAGCCATTTTTGGCCTTTTCTTTCCAGTTTGCATATCTTTAACCATTTCGAAGCCATTTTTGGCATTTCTAACCCTTTTTTGCTAATCTCTAAGCACTTTAAAGCCATTTTTAGCAGTTCTAACCCATTTTTGCGAATCTCTAAGCACTTTAAAGCCATTTTTAGCTTTTCTAACCCATTTTTGCACATCTCCTAAGCAGTTTAAAGCCATTTTTAGCATTCCTAACCCGTTTTTGCAAATCTCTAAGCACTTCCAAGCCATTTTTAGCATTTCTCACCCATTTTTGCAAACCTCTAAGCACTTTAAAGCATTTTTAGCATTTTTAACCCATTTTTGCACATCCCTAAGCACTTTAAAACCATTTTGGCCATTTCTAACCCATGTTTTGCCCATCTCTAAGCAATTTTGAATGGCATTTTTGGCCGTTTCTAACCCATTTTTGCAGATCTCTGCGTACTTTTAAGCCTTTTTTGGCCTTTTCTATCCAGTTTGCACATCTCTAACCATTTTGAAGCCATTTTTGGCATTTCTAACCCTTTTTTGCTAATCTCTAAGCACTTTAAAGCCATTTTTGGTCATTTCTAACCCATTTTTTGCAAATCCCTAAGCACTTTAAAGCCATTTTTGGCCATTTCTAACCCATTTTTGCAAATCCCTAAGCACTTTAAAGCCATTTTTGGCATTTCTAACCCATTTTTGTACATCTCTAAGCACTTTTAAACCATTTTTGGCCATTTCTAACCCATGTTTGCACATCTCTAAGCACTTTTAAACCATTTTTGGCCTTTTCTAACCCATGTTTGCACATCTCTAAGCAATTTTGAATGACATTTTGGCCGTTTCTAACCCATTTTTGAAGATCTCTACGAACTTTTAAGACATTTTTGGCCTTTTCTTTCCAGTTTGCATATCTTTAACCATTTCGAAGCCATTTTTGGCATTTCTAACCCTTTTTTGCTAATCTCTAAGCACTTTAAAGCCATTTTTAGCAGTTCTAACCCATTTTTGCGAATCTCTAAGCACTTTAAAGCCATTTTAGCTTTTCTAACCCATTTTTGCACATCTCTAAGCAGTTTAAAGCCATTTTAGCATTCCTAACCCGTTTTTGCAAATCTCTAAGCACTTCCAAGCCATTTTTAGCATTTCTCACCCATTTTTGCAAACCTCTAAGCACTCTAAAGCATTTTTAGCATTTTTAACCCATTTTTGCACATCCCTAAGCACTTTAAAACCATTTTTGGCCATTTCTAACCCATGTTTGCCCATCTCTAAGCAATTTTGAATGGCATTTTTGGCCGTTTCTAACCATTTTTGCAGATCTCTGCGTACTTTTAAGCCTTTTTTGGCCTTTTCTATCCAGTTTGCACATCTCTAACCATTTTGAAGCCATTTTTGCATTTCTGACCCTTTTTTGCTAATCTCTAAGCACTTTAAAGCCATTTTGGCCATTTCTCACCCATTTTTGCAAATCTCTAAGCACTTTAAAGCCATTTTCGGCCATTTCTAACCTGTTTGTGCAAATCCCTAAGCACTTTAAATCCATTTTTGGCAATTCTAACCTGTTTGTGCAAATCTCTAACCACTTTAAAGCCATTTTTGGCATTTCTAACCCGTGTTTGCACATCTCTAAGCACTTTTAAGCCATTTTTTGCATTTCCAACCCATTTTTGCGAATCTCTAAGCACTTTAAAGCCATTTTTAGCATTTCTCACCCATTTTTGCATATCTCTAAGCACTTTAAAGCCATTTTTAGCATTTCTCACCCATTTTGCAAATCTCTAAGCACTTTAAAGCCATTTTTTAGCATTCCTAACCGGTTTTTGCAAATCTCTAAGCACTTCCAAGCAATTTTTAGCATTTCTCACCCATTTTTGCAAATCTCTAAACACTTTAAAGCCATTTTTAGCATTTCTAACCCATTTTTGCACATCTCTAAGCAATTTTGAATGCATTTTTGGCCGTTTCTAACCCATTTTTGCAGATCTCTGCGAACGTTTAAGCCATTTTTGGCCTTTTTCTATCCAGTTGCACATCTCTAACCATTTCAAAGCCCATTTTTGGCATTTCTAACCCATGTTTGCTCATCTCTAAGCACTTTAAAGCCATTTTTGGTCATTTCTAACCCATTTTTTGCAAATCCCTAAGCACTTTAAAGCCATTTTTGGCATTTCTAACCCATTTTTGCACATCTCTAAGCACTTTTAAACCATTTTTGGCCATTTCTAACCCATGTTTGCACATCTCTAAGCACTTTTAAACCATTTTTGGCCATTTCTAACCCATGTTTGCACATCTCTAAGCAATTTTGAATGACATTTTTGGCCGTTTCTAACCCATTTTTGCAGATCTCTACGAACTTTTAAGCCATTTTTGGCCTTTTCTATCCAGTTTGCATATCCTTAACCATTTCGAAGTCATTTTTGGCATTTCTAACCCTTTTTTGCTAATCTCTAAGCACTTTAAAGCCATTTTTGGTCATTTCTAACCCATTTTTGCAAATCCCTAAGCACTTTAAAGCCATTTTTGGCCATTTCTAACCCATTTTTGCAAATCCCTAAGCACTTTAAAGCCATTTTTGGCATTTCTAACCCATTTTTGTACATCTCTAAGCACTTTTAAACCATTTTTGGCCATTTCTAACCCATGTTTGCACATCTCTAAGCACTTTTAAACCATTTTTGGCCTTTTCTATCCCATGTTTGCACATCTCTAAGCAATTTTGAATGACATTTTTGGCCGTTTCTAACCCATTTTTGCAGATCTCTACGAACTTTTAAGCCATTTTTGGCCTTTTCTTTCCAGTTTGCATATCTTTAACCATTTCGAAGCCATTTTTGGCATTTCTAACCCTTTTTTGCTAATCTCTAAGCACTTTAAAGCCATTTTTAGCTTTTCTAACCCATTTTTGCACATCTCTAAGCAGTTTAAAGCCATTTTTAGCATTCCTAACCCGTTTTTGCAAATCTCTAAGCACTTCCAAGCCATTTTTAGCATTTCTCACCCATTTTTGCAAACCTCTAAGCACTTTAAAGCATTTTTAGCATTTTTAACCCATTTTTGCACATCCCTAAGCACTTTAAAACCATTTTTGGCCATTTCTAACCCATGTTTGCCCATCTCTAAGCAATTTTGAATGGCATTTTTGGCCGTTTCTAACCCATTTTTGCAGATCTCGGCGTACTTTAAGCCTTTTTTGGCCTTTTCTATCCAGTTTGCACATCTCTAACCATTTGAAGCCATTTTTGCATTTCTGACCCATTTCTGCTAATCTCTAAGCACTTTAAAGCCATTTTGGCCATTTCTCACCCATTTTTTGCAAATCCCTAACCACTTTAAAGCCATTTTTGGCCATTTCTAACCTGTTTGTGCAAATCCCTAAGCACTTTAAAGCCATTTTTGGCAATTCTAACCTGTTTGTGCAAATCTCTAACCACTTTAAAGCCATTTTTGGCATTTCTAACCCGTGTTTGCACATCTCTAAGCACTTTTAATCCATTTTTAGCATTTCTAACCCATTTTTGCGAATCTCTAAGCACTTTAAAGCCATTTTTAGCATTTCTAACCCATTTTTGCACATCTGTAAGCACTTCCAAGCCATTTTTAGCATTTCTCACCCATTTTTGCAAATCTCTAAGCACTTTAAAGCCATTTTTAGCATTTCTAACCCATTTTGCACATCTCTAAGCAATTTTGAATGACATTTTTGGCCGTTTCTAACCCATTTTTGCAGATCTCTACGAACTTTTAAGCCATTTTTGGCCTTTTCTATCCAGTTTGCATATCCTTAACCATTTCAAAGCCATTTTTGGCATTTCTAACCCTTTTTTGCTAATCTCTAAGCACTTTAAAGCCATTTTTGGTCATTTCTAACCCATTTTTTGCAAATCCCTAAGCACTTTAAAGCCATTTTTGGCCATTTCTAACCCATTTTTGCAAATCCCTAAGCACTTTAAAGCCATTTTTGGCATTTCTAACCCATTTTTGTACATCTCTAAGCACTTTTAAACCATTTTTGGCCATTTCTAACCCATTTTTGCACATCTCTAAGCACTTTTAAACCATTTTGGCCTTTTCTAACCCATGTTTGCACATCTCTAAGCACTTTTAAACCATTTTTGGCCATTTCTAACCCATGTTTGCCCATCTCTAAGCAATTTGAATGGCATTTTTGGCCGTTTCTAACCCATTTTTGCAGATCTCTGCGTACTTTTAAGCCTTTTTGGCCTTTTCTATCCAGTTTGCACATCTCTAACCATTTCGAAGCCATTTTTGGCATTTCTGACCCTTTTTTGCTAATCTCTAAGCACTTTAAAGCCATTTTGGCCGTTTCTAACCCATTTTTGCAGATCTCTAAGCACTTTAAAGCCATTTTTAGCATTTCTAACCCATTTTTGCACATCTCTAAGCAGTTAAAGCCATTTTTAGCATTCCTAACCCGTTTTTGCAAATCTCTAAGCACTTCCAAGCCATTTTTAGCATTTCTCACCATTTTTGCAAACCTCTAAGCACTTTAAAGCATTTTTAGCATTTTTAACCCATTTTTGCACATCCCTAAGCACTTTAAAACCATTTTTGGCCATTTCTAACCCATGTTTGCCCATCTCTAAGCAATTTTGAATGGCATTTTTGGCCGTTTCTAACCCATTTTTGCAGATCTCTGCGTACTTTTAAGCCTTTTTTGGCCTTTTCTATCCAGTTTGCACATCTCTAACCATTTTGAAGCCATTTTTGCATTTCTGACCCTTTTTTGCTAATCTCTAAGCACTTAAAAGCCATTTGGCCATTTCTCACCCATTTTTGCAAATCTCTAAGCATTTTAAAGCCATTTTCGGCCATTTCTAACCTGTTTGTGCAAATCCCTAAGCACTTTAAATCCATTTTGGCAATTCTAACCTGTTTGTGCAAATCTCTAACCACTTTAAAGCCATTTTTGGCATTTCTAACCCGTGTTTGCACATCTCTAAGCACTTTTAAGCCATTTTTGGCATTTCCAACCCATTTTTGCGAATCTCTAAGCACTTTAAAGCCATTTTTAGCATTTCTCACCCATTTTTGCATATCTCTAAGCACTTTAAAGCCATTTTTAGCATTTCTCACCCATTTTTGCAAATCTCTAAGCACTTTAAAGCCATTTTTAGCATTCCTAACCGGTTTTTGCAAATCTCTAAGCACTTCCAAGCAATTTTTAGCATTTCTCACCCATTTTTGCAAATCTCTAAGCACTTTAAAGCCATTTTTAGCATTTCTAACCCATTTTTGCACATCTCTAAGCAATTTTGAATGCATTTTTGGCCGTTTCTAACCCATTTTTGCAGATCTCTGCGAACGTTTAAGCCATTTTTGGCCTTTTCTATCCAGTTTGCACATCTCTATCCATTTCAAAAGCCATTTTTGGCATTTCTAACCCATGTTTGCTCATCTCTAAGCACTTTAAAGCCATTTTGGTCATTTCTAACCCATTTTTTGCAAATCCCTAAGCACTTTAAAGCCATTTTTGGCCATTTCTAACCCATTTTTGCAAATCCCTAAGCACTTTAAAGCCATTTTTGGCATTTCTAACCCATTTTTGCACATCTCTAAGCACTTTTAAACCATTTTTGGCCATTTCTAACCCATGTTTGCACATCTCTAAGCACTTTTAAACCATTTTTGGCCATTTCTAACCCATGTTTGCACATCTCTAAGCAATTTTGAATGACATTTTTGGCCGTTTCTAACCCATTTTTGCAGATCTCTACGAACTTTTAAGCCATTTTTGGCCTTTTCTATCCAGTTTGCATATCCTTAACCATTTCGAAGTCATTTTTGGCATTTCTAACCCTTTTTTGCTAATCTCTAAGCACTTTAAAGCCATTTTTGGTCATTTCTAACCCATTTTTGCAAATCCCTAAGCACTTTAAAGCATTTTTGGCCATTTCTAACCCATTTTTGCAAATCCCTAAGCACTTTAAAGCCATTTTTGGCATTTCTAACCCATTTTTGTACATCTCTAAGCACTTTAAACCATTTTTGGCCATTTCTAACCCATGTTTGCACATCTCTAAGCACTTTTAAACCATTTTTGGCCTTTTCTATCCCATGTTTGCACATCTCTAAGCAATTTTGAATGACATTTTTGGCCGTTTCTAACCCATTTTTGCAGATCTCTACGAACTTTTAAGCCATTTTTGGCCTTTTCTTTCCAGTTTGCATATCTTTAACCATTTCGAAGCCATTTTTGCATTTCTAACCCTTTTTTGCTAATCTCTAAGCACTTTAAAGCCATTTTTAGCTTTTCTAACCCATTTTTGCACATCTCTAAGCAGTTTAAAGCCATTTTTAGCATTCCTAACCGTTTTTGCAAATCTCTAAGCACTTCCAAGCCATTTTTAGCATTTCTCACCCATTTTTGCAAACCTCTAAGCACTTTAAAGCATTTTTAGCATTTTTAACCCATTTTTGCACATCCCTAAGCACTTTAAAACCATTTTTGGCCATTTCTAACCCATGTTTGCCCATCTCTAAGCAATTTTGAATGGCATTTTTGGCCGTTTCTAACCCATTTTTGCAGATCTCGGCGTACTTTTAAGCCTTTTTTGGCCTTTTCTATCCAGTTTGCACATCTCTAACCATTTTGAAGCCATTTTTGGCATTTCTGACCCATTTCTGCTAATCTCTAAGCACTTTAAAGCCATTTTGGCCATTTCTCACCATTTTTGCAAATCCCTAACCACTTTAAAGCCATTTTTGGCCATTTCTAACCTGTTTGTGCAAATCCCTAAGCACTTTAAAGCCATTTTTGGCAATTCTAACCTGTTTGTGCAAATCTCTAACCACTTTAAAGCCATTTTTGCATTTCTAACCCGTGTTTGCACATCTCTAAGCACTTTTAATCCATTTTTAGCATTTCTAACCCATTTTTGCGAATCTCTAAGCACTTTAAAGCCATTTTTAGCATTTCTAACCCATTTTTGCACATCTGTAAGCACTTCCAAGCCATTTTTAGCATTTCTCCCATTTTTGCAAATCTCTAAGCACTTTAAAGCCATTTTTAGCATTTCTAACCCATTTTTGCACATCTCTAAGCAATTTTGAATGACATTTTTGGCCGTTTCTAACCCATTTTTGCAGATCTCTACGAACTTTTAAGCCATTTTTGCCTTTTCTATCCAGTTTGCATATCCTTAACCATTTCAAAGCCATTTTTGGCATTTCTAACCCTTTTTTGCTAATCTCTAAGCACTTTAAAGCCATTTTTGGTCATTTCTAACCCATTTTTTGCAAATCCCTAAGCACTTTAAAGCCATTTTTGGCCATTTCTAACCCATTTTTGCAAATCCCTAAGCACTTTAAAGCCATTTTTGGCATTTCTAACCCATTTTTGTACATCTCTAAGCACTTTTAAACCATTTTTGGCCATTTCTAACCCATTTTTGCACATCTCTAAGCACTTTTAAACCATTTTGGCCTTTTCTAACCCATGTTTGCACATCTCTAAGCACTTTTAAACCATTTTTGGCCATTTCTAACCCATGTTTGCCCATCTCTAAGCAATTTTGAATGGCATTTTTGGCCGTTTCTAACCCATTTTTGCAGATCTCTGCGTACTTTTAAGCCTTTTTTGGCCTTTTCTATCCAGTTTGCACATCTCTAACCATTTCGAAGCCATTTTTGGCATTTCTGACCCTTTTTTGCTAATCTCTAAGCACTTTAAAGCCATTTGGCCGTTTCTAACCCATTTTTGCAGATCTCTAAGCACTTTAAAGCCATTTTTAGCATTTCTAACCCATTTTTGCACATCTCTAAGCAGTTTAAAGCCATTTTTAGCATTCCTAACCCGTTTTTGCAAATCTCTAAGCACTTCCAAGCCATTTTTAGCATTTCTCACCCATTTTTGCAAACCTCTAAGCACTTTAAAGCATTTTTAGCATTTTTAACCCATTTTTGCACATCCCTAAGCACTTTAAAACCATTTTTGGCCATTTCTAACCCATGTTTGCCCATCTCTAAGCAATTTTGAATGGCATTTTTGGCCGTTTCTAACCCATTTTTGCAGATCTCTGCGTACTTTTAAGCCTTTTTTGGCCTTTTCTATCCAGTTTGCACATCTCTAACCATTTTGAAGCCATTTTTGCATTTCTGACCCTTTTTTGCTAATCTCTAAGCACTTAAAAGCCATTTTGGCCATTTCTCACCCATTTTTGCAAATCTCTAAGCATTTTAAAGCCATTTTCGGCA